>NC_046158.1:128549998-128592197 GCF_011064425.1 Rattus rattus | reverse complement strand
CATTTTGCCAAAAGTAATTATAGATTCAATGCATTTGAAAGGCTCAGGTGACCAAGAGAATGGGTAACTACTGCAGCTATGTCACTATATAGAAACTCTGGACATAAAAAGAACCCCTGGTGTCTGACCAGGTAGGCAGAATTCAGAAAGGGCTACTTTTCCAGAGAAGACATGGACATTAGCTCACCACTAGGGCACTATATTTAAGCAGATGTATACTAACGAAGGGATGCTGAAACATGAAGGGTAAGACCAGCCTGATATCAGTTAAACTTACAACGACGGAGCAAAAATCAACCTGGTGCCATTAACCTTGTGGCTAACTGTAGAGATTTCAACTCAAAACGATTTGCAGGACAGTTCCATGTAAAGGAACAAACTGGTCTTTTGGTTTTCTTTTCCCTTCCAGTTTCAATGTTATGTAATGTATTTAAATTCTTATTTAAATACAGCTTGTTTTCAGAAATAATAATAATAATAATAATAATAATAATAATAATAATAATAATAATAATAATATTGAGGACTGTTTCAAAAGATAAAGCAGATGCAGTACTGCAGTTCTGCTGGTCACATTACACATTACTATTCAGATATTAGCAAAATTATTAATACCAATGCAAAAATATACTGTAATAATGGTTGTGTATTTTGGAGGGCTAAGTGTGTACAGATGAATATTTAAGTACATGATTTTTCAAGTGATTTCTCTGATGGATTGCCTGGTAAAATTTCACTCAATACCCACTCATTTATTCTCTAGTTCCAAATCTGGGTATTAGGCCCGGAATAATCTCTGGGTGGTTTGTTGACTGAATAGATTAACTAGTTCTCTTGAGTCATAAAAAGGGAACATCTTGCCTTCTTTTGCACACTATAGAGTCATTCTGTGTATTTGAAAAAGAACCATCTCAGAAAAGGTCAGGGGTAACTCACTTCAGGCCAGATATGAAAGCCCTGTGAAGGATTTCTGATTCTGATCCAGGAGATAGGGGACAACTTGAAACCAGTTAGCAAAGTCAGATGGTTAAGAAGGGAACAATCAGAAGTGACAGAGATATCTAACACAGCCTCACTAGCCGAGGCCACCATACGAGAGTGTTCTTAACAACCATTAGTGAATTTCAGATAGGCTCAATGACAATATTCTTCTATCCTTCCATGGGTAATTGGCATATTCTTGTGAGAGACATAGATGGAGTTTGATTGTGTGTCTATCAAGTAAGCCCCACCTAGTTTCAATGAATAATTTGTAACCTGTGAATGATAAGACAATCAAAATTAAAAGGTTAAGCATATATTAATAATAAGAAAAATCCATGAATGTTGAATGGGACTTGTATATACGTTAGAAAGGTGACAGTTATTTGAAGTTGAAGTGAAGTTAGAAAATAGTTCAATAATATACAAAAGTCAGTTTATGTAGTATCTAGATTGCTAGGCCTGACCATCTCTTCTTCAAATATATTTGTAGAAATAGGAGATAAAGGAAATTGTTTCTCTTTGTTTCATATTACTATCAGAAAGCCTACTCTGACAAAACACACAGAAAACAAACCTTGCTTTGCTGTAAGTCTGAATGTTGGTAGATAGGGTAGATATGCCAATAGGGGTTCTGATTTCCTCAATATGAACTCAGTCTGCTCTCTTCCTTTGTCATGGAATATAGTGATTTGGTTTTACAGGAACATTTTGAAATTTCACAGGATACTCAGAAAACTTTACTACCTTTGGGTGTCAAATGTTACCTGATGCGGGGCTTCAGTAAATAAGGCAGACATGGAAAACTATTAGGTTGTTGATAAAAAGATGCATAGAGATGGATGAAAATAACTGTAGAATTCTTTATTTGGCACATGGCAGACACACCTTTCTCGAAATCAGTAATCTTTGGTGACCCACTGGAGACCTTACACAAGCAAAATCACTCTAGCAGAATTATGAGCCTAGGTTGCATATCACTTTAAGTATAGCAGCAGACACACAGCCTATGATGATCTATAAGAGCTCTCTTCTTCAACACTGGATATGACTTTTAGAATTTTGACACAAATATTCCCTCATGGTAAGTGAAGAACATTTTCTTGGTAAACTATGAACTGAAAAACTCTCCAAAGTTAGGATGAATAAGACTAAGAATGTTCATTAAATAGTTCCTACCTGTGATGCAAGGACAAGTCAGAAACAGAAAACAAATTCTTCATGTCATATTAGTGCAGATGTGAAGGATTAGTCCCTTTATCCTATATGGATTTGTCTATTTACCTATCAATTGTACACAAAGTTCTGAAAAGGAGATCCAACTATATGTTTACTCATTAGCACACGGTACATTTCTGGAAACACCTGAACTTAATGAAAAGCATTAGAATTTTTTCAACAAAATAATCAAGAGCCAGAGGTATTGCTGACATTCACTATTAAGAGTAAAATATTACCAACATCATTGATGCCAATATCCAATGCAAAATATTAAAACAATGGAGTGCTTATGGAATGCTAAGCTTATATTGATATATTGCAATACAAAAAAATCTTTCAAGACCTATATATGATCAACTCCCAGTTGCAGTGTCACTGTAGATACCTTCACATGTTCTGTTTCTCAAGGTGCTGAGGATTAATCCAACAAATAATTCTGGAAAATGTCGAGATAATTGTTGTACTAGTGTTCATGGGTTCTGAAAATTTAGTCCTGTACCTTTCTCAGAATAAAGTCTCACCTCTTAAATTTGGCAAATAAATTTCTCAGGAAATGTTGCATGGAATTCTCTCCTTCAAATGATATAATGATATAGTGAAGGACTCCAGTTAATGAACCATGTGCAAACCTCAATACTGGACAAGGAGGACCCTAGGCATTAATGCGCAATCTTCATATGATTTTGAGGAAAAGAGTGAAGTTAGATGTATGGGGTAAGAGTTGTGTTTGCCATGTTATAAATATGAAAGTCAAGGTGACCATAACTTGGCAAGGAAAGAATGACCCGTTTAGGCAAGGCAGGGTCTGAGAAGAGGAAACAGAAAATTTGTCAGAATTCATAAAGAGGTGGACATGAGATGATAGATTACTTGATTTGATTATTTCTTTACATATGGAGGCATATGTAAAGAAGTGAGAATAGGACATATAGGGGTTGGGGATTTAGCTCAGTGGTAGAGTGCTTGCCCTGGGTTTGGCCCTCAGCTACGGGAAAAAAAAAGAAAAAGAAAGAAAGAAAGGAAGGAAGGAAGAAAGGAAGGAAGGAAGGAAGGAAGGAAGGAAAAGAGAATAGGACATGTAAGAGTAGTGCATTTAGAAAATGTAGCCACCTTGCCCAGCAAGACATAGTGAAGAATTGTGATGCGTAGCACCCAGATACACATGAAAATTAGAACTGTGTACAAATGCAAGGAATAGAAGTTGGAGAGCATTCTGTAGATCATGGAAAGTTTATTGTTGCTGTTGTCAGTTTTTTTGTTTGTTGTACTTGTTGTCCTTGTTCTTGTTTGGTTGTTTGGTCTCTTGGTTTGGTTTGGTTTGTTCTATTTTATTTTGTTTGATCTTGCCAACAAAAATATATTAAAATAGGACACAAATAATTTAGACAAGCTATAGAGGGAGACTGCTGGAGTTTGCAAGCCATCTGGTCAAACACACATTACACAAGTAAATTCAGTTTATGATACTTTAGCTACTGAATGTGAGAACTTTATAATAATTCATCCCATGTGTGAGATGAAAATCAAGAGACAGATCCAGAAAGCTCTTGCTGAGCTTATATTTCAAACCTGTGCCTTTAGCACAATTTTTAGTCCCCTTGCACTGATGCTTGAGTGTCAACCTTCATGGAAACTTCTAAACACATAACATTTTCCTTCATCTTTTATTAAAAATGTGTTGTTTGGTAGTGTATATCAGTGAGATGTGTGGACTTCATATTTTGCTACCTATCTGACTCAAATATACTGATTAAAAATGCCCCAACACACACACACACACACACACACACACACACACACACACACACACGCACACGCACACACTAACAATGATAATCTCAAAGGTAGCAGGGGCTGAAGAGATTTAAGGCATACCAAAAATTCTGTTGTTCAAGATATTCAATATAAGCTAGTAAATTGCTCAGAGCAGACTTGCTTGTGTAAAAATAGGAATCACTATGAGAAAAAATCATGGAGTAGAATATGGCAATTTAACATTTCATTTGCAATTAAATTAAATAAAATCAATGATGAGATGGCAGCACATGCGGGGCATTTGATTTGGTTGAGAACCCAAAAATAAGTGATAGCATTTATTTGATCTGTGGCTAAGTCCCATGAGGATAATCAGTTGTTCAGATAGAGAAACTCAGATGTAACAGAGGATACACTTAAGACAGAATCTCTAATACAGACTAATGTAAATTTTATGATTTAAACTACTGATAGTACCTTGAATCATACACTAGAAAGAGAAACAATCATAAATAGAATTAGATTAATACTTTGAATAATAAACATACATGAATAGTAAACATACATGAAGATAATTATGAGAGAAAAAATTGATTTGAGAAAATTTTCCATATCCAAGACCTGAGTATATGAATAAATGGAAAGAGATTTTTGTTTGTGATTGTGTGTACTTAGATCTCCAGAGTAATTTAGTATTACCTGTAAAACCAATTTGCTTACAGAGTATAGAGGCAAACTTATGTGAAATGAACATCGAAATATAAGATGAAATTAACAACATATGAAAGATTTTTAAACTTTACAACTCTGGAAAAATAATATGTATATGTTTTTCATGAACACTCCATATTGTTTCATTTATACTCTTATATGAAATGGTCAGTCAGATACTATATGAGATTTATGTAATTTTCATCTATTGACAATCAAAACATGTGCCTAAAGATAATAATAAGCCTTTCCTTCTCTAAGTTCTCTGTGGTTTTGTCTTAACAATGAGGGAAGAAACTAAGGTAGAAAATAAGTAGTAAGATAGAAGTTGTAGGTACATTGGTATGATAAATATGAGTACCTGATTCTCAGTCTTTTAAATGTTGTCTATTGACGATATCTGAAGGTGTTTTGAGCTGAAGAATAGAAAAGTCATCAAATGCTGTAAGGTGAACTAAATGGTTCATCCTGGAAGCACTTGGTAAAATCTGAATTGTCAGAGAATTATGACCAGTTTAAGACTGGCTCATGGAATATCAAAGCACAAACAGGCTAATATTGAGAAATATTTTAGAGGCCCAATGGAAGTAGTATTGTGACAAAAAAAATATTGCTCCATTTTTCTAGGTCCTAGGAACTTTAAAGAGATTGATATTACATGTAATGAATTAATGTGTTAGGCAGACAAAATGTTCATATAAAATAGCATTAATTCTATAGCATGGTATTTGAATGTCACCATTATCCTTGAATTCTACACTGAGAAGGAACAAGAAGAGGTTGAACCATAAAATATGAGATGATTTGTGCTTTTTTTTAATTTTCAAGAGTGTGGTAATGTAAAACCAAAGTGTGTTCTTGAAGATAAGTGATAAGTACCCCAACAAAACCCCATATTCTGCAGCTGGATCCATATTAGCTTTTAAGAGGACTCACTAAACAAGGACTTTAATGAGGAAAGTGTGCATGTCTTAGAAAGGAGAGAGATGAAACTGGGAATTCAGCTGCACAGGTTTCTTTCTCCAACAAATACCTACAGAAAATATTTCCAATGATTCAGATCAAAAGGAAAGATATAATACTGCCACTTTGGCCCAAAAGAGTCAGACAGGAGAAGGACAAGTGTTGCTAGATATAAAGACATGAAAGATATACGATTCAAATATTTTGGTGTTATTTCAGAGAGGAATCAAATACATGAACTAGAGCCTAGAGAACTGTTATTAATATGTGAAGAAAAGGCCAAAAAATTACCTACCTATGGTTAAAAGAAGCAAAATTGGAAACATAAAAAGAGATTTTCTCCCACAGTCATCATTTCATCATATAGATTATGCAGAGTTTGTTTCCTCTATTTAGATGAAAATAGTTTCCTCTCTATGAAGGTTAGACCAAGCTCCAAAGAAATAAGATTCACTAATTTGTAACTTTTTCCATCAGCAAAATATTTATTATTTTAAAATTTTAAATATTATTCCATAGCAAAAATACACATAGTATTAACAAGCATTGGGATGTATCTAAGGATAACCAATATGGAGAGCTTTATCTGACTTTTCAATATTAATGATAAGATTTTACCAATATCATTAATGTCAATACAAAATTACAGTATTTAAATAGCTGAGAGTCGAAATGTTCATGTTGTGCTGGTACATATTTAAGTACATATTGTTTCAGGTAAAATCTATATTACTTTCCTGATAGATGGGTATTTGAAGCACAAATACATATTCTCCATCTCCAAGTTCTTAGAATTATAATCTAGACAAACACTGAGAACTGTTGACTAAATGGATTGAACATTGCTCATGATGCATGAAAGTGGGACATGGTGTCTTTTTCTACCATAGATGATCTCAGTTGATTTGAAAAAAAAATTCTGTAACAGTGGAGAATAGCACTCCCTCCAGCACTGAAATAACTGCACTGTGAGGGACAGGATATCTTTTTTTTTTTTATTAACTTGAGTATTTCTTATATACATTTCCAGTGTTATTCCCTTTCCCGGTTTCCGGGCAAACATCCCCTCCCCTCCCCCCCTTCCTTATGGGTGTTCCCCTCCCCACCCTCCCCCCATTACCGCCCTCCCCCCGACAGTCTAGTTCACTGGGGGGTTCAGTCTTGGCAGGACCCAGGGCTTCCCCTTCCACTGGTGCTCTTACTAGGATATTCATTGCTACCTATGAGGTCAGAGTCCAGGGTCAGTCCATGTATAGTCTTTAGGTAGTGGCTTAGTCCCTGGAAGCTCTGGTTGCTTGGCATTGTTGTACATATGGGGTCTCGAGCCCCTTCAAGCTCTTCCAGTTCTTTCTCTGATTCCTTCAACGGGGGGTCCCGTTCTCAGTTCAGTGGTTTGCTGCTGGCATTCGCCTATGTATTTGCTGTATTCTGGCTGTGTCTCTCAGGAGAGATCTACATCCGGTTCCTATCCGCCTGCACTTCTTTGCTTCATCCATCTTATCTAATTGGGTGGCTGTATATGTATGGGCCACATGTGGGGCAGGCTCTGAATGGGTTTTCCTTCAGTCTCTGTTTTAATCTTTGCCTCTCTTTTCCCTGCCAAGGGTATTCTTTTCCCCTTTTAAAGAAGGAGTGAAGCATTCACATTTTGATCATCCGCCTTGAGTTTCATTTGTTCTAGGCATCTAGGGTAATTCAAGCATTTGGGCTAATAGCCACTTATCAGTGAGTGCATACCATGTATGTCTTTTTGTGATTGGGTTAGCTCACTCAGGATGATATTTTCCAGTTCCAACCATTTGCCTACGAATTTATAAAGTCGTTGTTTTTGATAGCTGAGTAATATTCCATTGTGTAGATGTACCACATTTTCTGTATCCATTCCTCTGTTGAAGGGCATCTGGGTTCTTTCCAGCTTCTGGTTATTATAAATAAGGCTGCGATGAACATAGTGGAGCACGTGTCTTTTTTATATGTTGGGGCATCTTTTGGGTATATGCCTAAGAGAGGTATAGCTGGATCCTCAGGCAGTTCAATGTCCAATTTTCTGAGGAACCTCCAGACTGATTTCCAGAATGGTTGTGCCAGTCTGCAACCCCACCAACAATGGAGGAGTGTTCCTCTTTCTTCTCATCCTCGCCAGCATTTGCTGTCACCTGAGTTTTTGATCTTAGCCATTCTCACTGGTGTGAGGTGAAATCTCAGGGTTGTTTTGATTTGCATTTCCCTGATGACTAAAGATGTTGAACATTTTTTAGGGTGTTTTCAGCCATTCGGGCATTCCTCAGCTGTGAATTCTTTTTGTTTAGCTCTGAACCCCATTTTTAATAGGGTTATTTGTCTCCTGCGGTCTAACTTTTTTGAGTTCTTTGTATATTTTGGATATAAGGCCTCTATCTGTTGTAGGATTGGTAAAGATCTTTTCCCAATCTGTTGGTTGCCGTTTTGTCCTAACCACAGTGTCCTTTACCTTACAGAAGCTTTGTAGTTTTAAGAGATCCCATTTGTCGATTCTTGATCTTAGAGCATAAGCCATTGGTGTTTTGTTCAGGAAATTTTTTCCAGTGCCCATGTGTTCCAGATGCTTCCCTAGTTTTTCTTCTATTAGTTTGAGTGTGTGTGGTTTGATGTGGAGGTCCTTGATCCACTTGGACTTAAGCTTTGTACAGGGTGATAAGCATGGATCGATCTGCATTCTTCTACATGTTGACCTCCAGTTGAACCAGCACCATTTGCTGAAAATGCTATCTTTTTTCCATTGGATGGTTTGGGCTCCTTTGTCAAAAATCAAGTGACCATAGGTCTGTGGGTTCATTTCTGGGGGACAGGTTATCTTAAACCCAGAGTCAGATGTCAGATCTAAAAATTCAGGACCCTACACAATAAAGATAACTCTGGGCATATGTTTTCAGGAGGAACACACAGCACGGTTATAAGTGTTTGTGGAAAAAGATAAAGTTGTCATGTTTTAGGAAGCCCAGTCACTTGACAATGGCATATTGAGAATAACCTTAGTATTTACTGGAAATTCTAAACTGAGGAATCACAAAAAAAGCCAAGAATATTCCAAGGAACAACATTAAAGGAAGGGTTATTTGGGTATTGAAGGATATGTAGAAATGATAAAGACACAATGTAGGGGAACAAGAAAGAAAAGTATATTTGCAGGATGG
Organism: Rattus rattus; assembly: GCF_011064425.1. Lineage (NCBI taxonomy): Eukaryota > Metazoa > Chordata > Mammalia > Rodentia > Muridae > Rattus > Rattus rattus. The sequence goes on along the minus strand of NC_046158.1, from coordinate 128,583,393 downwards.
AGCCAGGCTTGCCCAGCAGAATGTGGTACAGAATGACTATTCCTGCTTTTCTTGGATCTTCAGCCTGTTGTTCTTCTGAAGCTCCAGCTCTGTGTGTGTGCAAATAATGACAAAAGTATTTCAAATATCACTGTTATTGTTGGATGCCTTGCTCTGGTTTTAAAATTTTGCAGCCAGAACTGAACAGTATAGACACATGAGTACCAGAACTGAGAAAAGCCAGAATGAAGGACAAAAGCAGGATATTCTCTAGACCATAGAGACAAAAAGGTAAGACTAAGACAACACTGAAGAAAGCTAGACGATAATAAGCATGATTTTTACTCAGAAATACCAGTCATCATGACAAACAGATATTACTTCAATAAAAGAATTGGTTAAAGTGCGCCCAAGTAAGCTTATATTAATTCATACCATGTAATAGATGAAAATCAAGAGCCTGGGCCCAGGAAGATTTCAAAAATGTTGCATTCACATTTTTCCTTTATCACCACGTCTTAGATGCGGTACACAAACATTTAAATTCCTACTGACCTGGCAATTCCTTCTAAACATAGAACATTTTTCTCCCTACCCCAGTTGCTACTTCATCTCTCTAACACCAATAGACTCCATCCTTGTTTGTCTGTTGGACATGATCACAGTTGTATGAACACACTAATGAGTATAACCTATATAAGCAAAGGGGTCTTAATACATTCAGGTGGGCATTGCTTTGTATAAGAAAGGCAATCTATAGGGGAAGGATTGTAGAAGAAGTTGACCTGGAAGGGGGCAGTGATAAAGCTATAAAATGAGTATGTAAAAAAATTTAAATTAAATAATGTAAAATTCAAGAAAAAAGGTATGCAATGTAATCTGATAAGGCTCTTCTGAGGTAGCTACCTTTTCTAAGGAAAAATAATACCATAAGAACAGGGTGCAAAGCCATAATCTCCTAAATTATCCTCTGACTTACAGTTAAATTGAATCAAAGCAAAGGTGAGATATCATCTTGTCCCATCTTGTCATTTTCCTTAGAAAAGAGGTTAAACATGAAAAAGAGCCCATATTATATCTAGAGAAAAGACTTAATAACCCTACACAAATTGGTACTCGTGGGAAATGTAAGATGGTGAAGGAAAAGAAATTCAGATGTTACTGAACATAACCACTTGAGTATAATCTAAAACACATGGGAAGGTAAATTGTCAGGGGCCATCTAGGAGTGGAAAAAGGCTAGCAGGTGATATACTTTCACCATGGAATGTGGACTATGAAGAATGTGATTCTCCTGGAATGGATCAAGGAATGACATTTCCTAATTTTCTTCCTGCTATTTATATGCCATTCCTGTCAACATTAAATTAATGTAGAATCTGTCCTCAGCAATCTGCTATATTCTGCTTGCTGGAATTCAATTCTCTCTCCACCAACCTTGATCAGACCTGTGGATCCTGAAGCATATAGGAAAGTTTCCTTTCCCTCATTCATAATAACTACTCACTCAAATCATTAGGACATGCCAAGTTTCCCTGAGAACACTGATATCCCAGGGGGACCTTCATTCTCCAGCCACATCTCACCCCTCATTCATTAAACATGAGAGTCTGACTCATACAGATTATCTTCCCTTCTGACACCCATCTCACCTGCTCTCTGAGTAATTTGGTACACTCCAAGTTGCCTTCAGCAGTCTGCTGACACCAGTAGACATCCATGTTCCTCTTATCACCATCTGGGAGTCTTAAATTTTGATGTTAGCTTTTCTTTCATCACAAAGCTCTCTTTTACTTTCAGGCTTCTGGTACACCCTAAGTAGCTCTGAGTAGTCTACTCTCCAAGTAGGCCTTTCTTTCTGCCACCATTGCTCTGAACACTTTCATCAGACCTGCAGAACCTGAACCATAGAAACATGGTAATTAGGAATGACACAGTGCAAGGATATCCATCCGAGGAAGGCCACACATGGACTTCTGGGCTAACTCCCCTCCCAATACCTACTACAATAGGGACATTCAGGGGCATCGGTGATATACATGGCAAAAGGCCCTGAAACAACACAATCTATAACAGTTATAGCAATATAACTACTTCACTGCAAAGCTACTCTACTACAGCATCCATGAATAACCTAAAACAACTGAAGCACAAGAAAGTGACATTAAATGCAATCCAACAAAGATAATATATGCCTCTTTAGAGCAGATATTTGAATCCCTTAAAGAAATTGAGGAGCTCGTAAAGGTCTTTAAAAAGCAACACACAAATCCCTTAAATATATATAGGAAAAACAATAAAAAAGGAAACAAGTGTATAAAACTATAAGTGATGTGAAAATGGAAATAGAAGCAATAGAGAAAACAAAAACTGAGGGAATCCTAAAGATAGCAATCCTAGGGAAGTGAACAGGAACAAGAAATGCAAGCATCAGGAATATAATATAATAGATGGAAGAGAGATATTCAGGCATAGAAGATAAAGTAGAAAAAAACCTATAAATGTTGAATCTAAAAACCATTACACAAACTAAGCAGGATATCTAGAATACCATGAAAAGACCTAACTTAGAAATGATAGAATTTGGCAAAAGTGAAGTATTCCAGTCCCAAGGCACAGAAAATATTTTCAACAAAACCATACAAGAAAACTTTCTCACTGTAATGAAAAAATGCCTATAAGCATACAAAAAGCTTATAGAACACCAGTTATACTGGGCCAGAAAAGAAAATCCTCCTGCCACATAGTAATCAAAACAGAAAATCTGAAGAACAAAGAAAGAATATTAAAAGCAGTGAGGGATAATATCAGGTAACATCAAAAAGAAGGCCTATAGGAACTACAGCTGATTTCACAAATATTCTAAAAGCTAAAAGGTCCGGTCAGATATCTTGCATCCTCTTAATACAAAACAAAACAAAACAAAACAAAACAAATGCAGATGCCACATAGACTAGTATACCGAACCAAATTCTCAGTCACCATAAGTAGAAAAAATGAGAAATTTAAAAACAAGTACAAATTCAAACAATATCTATCCACAATCCAAGCCCCACATATTCCATCCTTCCTCCCAACAAACATATACATATACACTAAAACTAAAAATATAATTTTTAAGAAGTTGAGACTTAGTTGATAAAATGCTGTCTATTCTTGGTTTTCTGGTGCTGTGACCCTACTTTACAGAGCTGTGTAGCAAGGTCTCTTCTGGCTGTTCTTACTGACTTGTTGTGCTCCTTTGAATTTTCAGCCAGCCGGGAGATGTAGCACTTGTTAGATATGTTACCTAAAACTAACACTTCCTAAACATATTATATGAAGATTAATAAAATCATCTTTAGAAAGGTATTTATTTCCAACATGCTGAGACTGTTGGTCCAAGCCAACCAATAGCTACACTCCCCCATCCTTATCTATATCTATGAAGAAGACAGTTGTGTCAGAATAAAAAATGGATTTAGTAGTCATGAGGAATTAAGAGCTAAGAGAGAAGGGGTGAGAGGGAGAGGGAGAGTAAGGTTTTGTCTGATTGTAGAAGTATTCGACTTAGCAGTTTTGGGGTAAACCTAGTGCTATGCTGTGGAGCTGTGTATACCCTCTCATTTCATACATTGAAATCCTGGCCTTCAAGGCTGTTGTATTAGTATGTGGGCCTTTGGAAATTTATTGGGTCATCAAGAGCAAAGTCAGTAAGATTAGTATTGGTGCCCTTATACTCCAGGGTTGTGTCATTAATGAAGAGAGGAAGCTGACTGTCAGCTAAAATATGGGCTCTCATGTGACACTGAATCTAAATTCTCTCTTATCATGGACTCACCAGCTTTTGGAAACCTGAGAAAAATATTTCTAGTCTCTATAGCTCATCTAGGTTATAATATTTTGTCTAGTATCGAGAATATTTAAAGATATCTGATTATCTGTTTAACCAAAACCCCCAGGAGTGATTGCCATTGGGAAGATGGCACACACTGGGAAACTGGTGCCCACAGTGTCTCTGATACTGAAGAGATGGAATTGTAAGAATGTTCAGAAGTGACCCATTCCATGGGCAAGCATCACTCCTTAACACTATTAATGATATTCTGTTATGCTTGTAGACAGGAGCATGCTGTCCTCTGAGAGACTCCACCAGCAACGGACTCATTCAGATACACACATTTAGTGGATGGGGACTGTTATGGAAGAATAAAAGGAAGGATTGTGGGCCCAAAGAGGGATAGGAACTTTTCAGGAAGACCAATAAAATCAACTAACCTGGAAAAAAAGAATTACAACTTATTTCACAAATATTCTAAAAGCTAAAAGGTCCGGTCAGATATCTTGCATCCTCTTAATACAAAACAAAACAAAACAAAAAACACAGATGACACATACACTAATATACCGAACAAAATTTTTAACAAAGAAAATGAGAAATTTAAAGATAAGTACAAATTCAAACAATATCTATCCACAATCCAAGCCCCACATAAAATATTAGATAAAACTACAACACAAGGAGGATAATTTTTTAAGAAGGCACCTAATTTTAGGAACTTTCCTCTTAGCACTGCTATTACTGTGCCCCATAAAATTGGGTATGTTGTGCCTTCCTTTTCAGTGAATTCTAGAAAGACTTTAATTTCTTTCTTTGTTTCTCCCTGACACAGAGATTCAAGCAAACACAGGAAATAAGCAATTCCATACCATGGAAAACAAGGGAAACACCCACAAACACACATACATAACTACACCCAAATACATTAACCCTGATGCATCTGCAATATTTATTGATGAGATAATCCTTTAAAGGCCAGTAGAATGACCAGTGCTTTCAAAAATGGTATAATATCTGCATATGAATAAATATAAAAAGAAATCTTTTGGTTTTTTATAATGGATAATATAGCAACCTTACAATCAGTATTGATATTTTTATATGTCAGTTTATCAAAACAGATCCTTCTCTGTGAACAGCATCACAACTATCTTCACATAAAAGTGTAGGAAAGGGCAGGCTCATCATGATGGAATGAATCTGGCCTTTAGAAATGTTTCCGAAAACTACATTGAAGGCACAGCTGAGTATCTGACATAACTGTTGAACAAGGACATTAATTTGAGCATATATACCAATAAAGTAACTCAAATGGTTAATAATATTAAGAAAATACCCTTCCCTAAAAAGAACCTAGATATAGATGGCTGTAAATTGAATATTACCTACATCTCTTTAAGCATGCTTTTTTTAATTCCACAAATTAACTTTCCCATAATAGATAAAAGCCTACACTGAACAAAACAAGAAAATCTGGATGAATGCATAATTTTCTAAACAGATACCAAGTACCAAAATTAAATCAGGATCAGATAAACAATCTAAATATTCACATAACCCTTAAATAAGGAGAAGCAGTCATAAAAAGTCTCCTTACCAAAAAAATTCAAGAACCAGTCAGGTTTGGTGCAGAATTCTATCAGACCTTCAAAGAATACCTAATACCAATATATATCAAGCTAGTCCACAAAATAGAGGGAACAATACCCAATTCAATCGATGAAGTCACATTTAGGCCTATACCTTAAACACACAAGAACCAACAAAGAAGAAGAACTTCAGATCAATTTTCATATGAATATCAATGCAAAATTACTTAATAAAGTTCTCAAAAACTGACTCTGAGAACATACATAATGATCAAGTAAGCTTCATCCCAGGAATGTAGGAATGGTTCTACATCCGGAAATCCATCAACACTATCCACTATATAAACAAACTCGCATTAAAAACTAAGTACTCATCTCATTAAATGCTGAGAAAGCATTTGACAAAATTCAACACCCATTCATGATGAAAGTTTTGGAAAGAAGAGTAATGCAAGCCCATATCTAAACATAGTAAAAGCAATATACAACAAAACAGTAGCCAACAACAAACTAAATGGAAAGAAACTTGAAGGAATCCCAGTAAAATCAGGGAATAGACAAGGATTCCCCCTCTCTCCCTACTTATCCAATATAGGGCTCAAATTTCTAGACAGAGCATTTAGACAATAAAAGGAGCTAAAAGTATCCAGTGGGTAAAAGACAGCATTTAACAAATGGTGCTGGTTCAACCAGCGGTAAACATGAAGAATACTGCAAATTGATCCATTCTTATTGCTTTGTAAAAAGCTCAGGGCCATGTGGCTCAAGGACCTCCACCAGATACATTGAAACTAAAAGAAGAGGTTGCGGGGCCTTCCAGTTTCTGCCTCTGCCTGGAGCTAACCCAGTCCCACAGCTCTCTATACCAAGATTCAGTGAGGGAGAACTTTCCACTTGTGACAATAGTTGACCCTGTGAAAGAGCTCTCTGTACCCAGATGCCACTGGAAGAAAGGTGGTCTCCCAAAGTGCTGACACACAGGCTTACAGGAGGGTCAAGCAACTGTCACAGACAGCAAGATCAGCTAACACCAGATATAACCAAATGGTGAGAGGTCAGAGTAGGAACCTAAGCAACAAAAACCAAGACTACTTGGCATCATCAGAGCCCAGTTCTCCAACTAAACCAAATGCTGGATATCACAACACAACAAGAAAAGCAAGATTTGTGCTTATATTCACACCTCTTGATGATGATATAGGACTGTAAAAAGGACATAAATAGTCCCCTCTAAGAAATATAGGAGACCACAGGTAAACAAATAGAAATCCGTAAAGAGAATATATAAGAACATCTTAAGGACAAAACACAAACACAACCAAAAAACATGAATGAACTGAACAAACCATCAAGGATGCAAGAATGGAAATAGAAACAATAAAGAAATCACAAAGCAAGACAACCTTGGAATTATAAAACCTAGGAAAGAAATCAGGAGTCATAGATACAATCATTACCAACAGAATACAAGAGATAGAACAGAGAATCTCAGGGGCAAAATATAAAATAGAAAACATTGAAACAACTGTCAAAGAAAATGTAAAAGTCAAAAAGCACCTTACCCTTTCCATCGAGGAAATCCAGGACACAATGAGAAGATCAAACAATAGGATAAGTGGTATAGAAGAGAGCAAAGACTTGCGAATTAAAGGACCAGAAAATATCTTCAACAAAATTATAGAAGAAAACTTCCCAAGCTAAAGAAAGTGATGCCCACAAACATACAAGAGGCCAACAAAACTCCAAATAGATTGGACCAGAAAAGAAATTTAAGGCCTAGAAATAAGCTCACACACCTAAAGTCAGTTGATCTTTCCCAAATGCACTAAAACCATGCAGTACAAATCTCAAGTCCACATGGATCAAGGACCTCCAATAAAACCAGATACACTCAAATTAATAGAAGGAAAAGTGGGGAAGAACCTTGAAAACTTGGGCACTGGAGAAAATCCCCAAACAGAACACCAATGGCTTATGCTCTAAGATCAACAATCAACAAATGGAAATTCATAAAATTGCAAAGCTCCTATAAGGCGATACTGTCATTAGGACAAAATGGCAACCAACAGATTGGTAAAATATCTATACCAATCCTACATCCAATAGAGGACTAATATATACAAGGAACTCAAGAGGTTAGATTCCAAAGAATCAAATAACCCTATTAAAAATGTGGGGTAACCTAAGCAAAGAATTTTCAACTGAAGAATATCCAATGGCCAAGAAGCACCTAAAGAAATAAATGTTCAACATCCTTATTCATCAGGCAAATGCAAATCAAAAGAAACCTGACACGAATCAGGATGATTAAGACCAAAAACCCAGGAGACAAAAGATGCTGGTGAGGATGTGGAGAAAGAGGAACACTCCTCCATTACTGGTGGGATTGCAAGCTGGTACTATATCTGGGGTATTCTGTATTTTTTATTGGTTAATATCCACTCATCGGTGAGAACATGTCATGCATGTCCTTTTGGGTCTGAGTCACCAAACTCAGGATGATATTTTCTAGTTCCATCCATTTGCCTACAAATCACAGAATGTACTCTTTCTTAATAGCTGAGTAGTATTCCATTGTGTAAATGAACAACATTTTCTGTATCCATTCTTCTGTTGTGGCACAGTTTCTGGCTATCACAAACAAGGCCATTATGAACATCGTCGAACATGTGCCAGTGTGGCATGCTGAGGAATCTTTTCAGTATAATCCCAAGAGTTAATTTCTTCATCTTTATGTAGGTCTGTTTCCAATTTTCTGAGGAATCTCCAAATTGATTTCCATACTGGTTGTACCAGTTTAAAATCCCACCAGCACTGTAGGTGTCTTCCCCTTTCTCCACATCCTCCCCAAAATGTGTGGTCATCTGAGGTTTTGACCTTCTGACTGGTGTAAGGTGGACTCTCTGGGTCATTTTGATTTGCAATACTTGGAACATCGCCTAACCCTTTTTAAGTAGGGTACAGAATTAAACAAAGAATTCTCCACTAAGGAATACGGAATGGCCAAGAATCACCTGAAGAAACGTTCAATATCTTTAATCATCAGGGAATTGAGAATCAAAACAACTCTAAAGGAGGGGAACAGAGAGTGGAATGTAAATTAAATAAGTAAAAATTTAATTAAATTAAGAAAGAAGTAACTGTAAACTTTATATTGGGACCATAATAAACCTGTTCTGAGGGGAATACTGCACCTAATCAAGACTTCAACAGGGAATGTGTTTGTTTTCTGGAAATAAAGGAACTGAATTCGTAATGTCATTTCAGAGGTTCTCATGTCAAACAATAGGGAATTATATCAGTTGAGTCAAAACTGAAGTACACAGTGGATGTTACAGCTTAGGTCCAAGGGATCAATGTTCCACCCAAACATGGTAGTAGAACTAAGAAATATTGTGCATGTTATACTGATGTTAGAGTTACATAGGTGGCAGTTTCATAACGTGCTTATCTATGGTTTTAATTAGTCTCAGAGGAAGGGAGTATTGGGTTCCCTGGAAGAAAGCTTCCAGAACTCACTGTATGAAGCTGTGCATGTGAAACAGAATTAACTCTGACGTCTTAGCTGGAAACAATGAATGTCGTAAACATAAAACAAGTAAAGGTACTGAAAATAAATGATATATGGGTGTGTATTCATATCAGAATCTGTATGGTAACCACATAATGGAAATGGGAGGAGAAAGAATGAATGAGTGTGAAGATAGAAAATCATCTGCCAAATTATGTCTTTCAGGCAGAACTTAAGATTTCTAAACCTTTCAAAGACTACTAACATTTGTCTCACAGTTTCAGAATATGCAGACCTTAGTCACTTTTCATTTTATTTTTCTTAGATATTATATGTATTTACATTTCATACACCCCCTAACCCTCTGTTCTGTACCTCCTTTCCCTCCTCCTGCTTTTATGAGGAAGCACCTACTCCCACCCACCCACTCCAACCTTAATGTCCTGACATTAACCTGCATTGGGAAGACAAGCCTTCACAGGAATGAGGGCTTTTCCTCCTATTGAGGCTGGACAATGCCATTCTCTGCTACACATGTGGCTGGAGTCATGGTTCCTTCCATGTATACTCATTGGTTTATGGTTTAGTCCCTGGGAACTCTGGCAGGGTCTGGTTGCTTGATATTTTTGTTCTTCCTATGATGTGAAAAACTCCTTCAGCAACTTCAGTTTGTTCTCTAACTCCTCCATTTGGGTCCCTTTGCTGTGTCCAATGGTTAGCTGCAACAAACTCATCTGTATCAGTAGGGCTTTGGCAGAGCCTCTCAGGAGAAACGTGTAACTGGCTCCTGTCATCAATCAATTCTTGGCATCAACAATAGTGACTGCATTTGGTGGCTGCATATGGGATGGATTCTGAGGTGGGGCAGTCTCTGGACCAACTTTTCATCAGTCCCTGCTTTATTCTTTGTCCCTATGAGAACTAATTCTCATGTTACATACCAATATTAAAGTAATCTTGAAAAGCCATCTGGGACCTCGGTGCTCCTGAGAGACACAGCCAGAATACAGAAAATACAGAGGCGAATGCCAGCAGCAAACCACTGAACTGAGAACGGGACCCCCATTGAAGGAATCAGAGAAAGGACTGAAAGAGCTTGAAGGGGTTCCAGACCCCATATGAACAACAATGCCAACCAACCAGAGCTTCCAGGGACTAAGCCACTACCCAAAGACTATACATGGACTGACCCTGGGCTCCAACCTCATAGGTAGCAATGAATGGCCTAGTAAGAGCACCAGTGGAAGGGGAAGCCCTTGGTCCTGCCAAGACTGAACCCCGAGTGAACGTAATTGTTGGGGGGAGGGCGGTAATGCTGGGAGGATGGGGAGGGGAACACCCATATCCTTCTATATGGGTGGTAATGGTGGGAGGAGGGGGAGGGGTTAGGGGGATGTTGGCCCGGAAACCGGGAAAGGAATAACATTCGAAATGTAAATAAGAAACACTCAAGTTAATAAAAAAAAAATTCTACAGCATGAAATAAAATAAAAAATATACTACTGTTATTCAGCTTGCTTATAAATGTTTCAGTGATATAACTGATTGTATTTTGTATGCTGTGAATTTAAATTATAAATTAATATTAAAAGAAAAAGAAAATTACTCCCAATATATACATATTTAAAATTTTTCATAATTCTCTGTTGTATGTACTTCAACATCTACAAAACATGAGTGAGAAAATTGTAGCTTCATACACACAGATATTTCTTGGTTATGGATCAATTCATTCAAAGGATGTCATCTCTTTATAAAGTCATATGTATTTTTCAATCCACTGTAATATAAATCAAAACAGATTTTAATAATAGAAAACTATATTAAAACTATATTAAACTATATTAAAACAAACAAACAATAAAAACCGAAAGATTAGTAGTGTAATTCAATGCCCTAGTGCTTTTTGAGAATATGTGAGACTTTTGGTTCAAAGTCAGAATAAGTAAATTTAATAATATCAGCCAATAAATATAAGACCAAATTTAAAAAGATTATATTTTTTCTCAGTATTTTTTAACTATACGTGGACAGTATTTCATTAGCAGTGCAGGGGATTGTTGGGGGCCGTTAATGGGGGTGGATGGGGTGGGGAACACCCACATAGAAGGGTAGGGGGAGGAGTTAGGGGCTGATGGACAGAGAACCAGGAAAGGGAATAACATTTGAAATGTAAATAAAAAAATATCTAATTTAATAAAAATGGAAGAAAAAAGAAAAAAAGTAATCTCAACATCAATATAAAACCTGGGGTGCTACACTAGATCTGTGATTTGGAATACTCCAGGTCTATGTGTAAATATTATTAACATATATTTTATTAATTTAAATTTTAAATGATATCCTCCTTATCAATTACCCCTCCAGCCACATACCTTCTCAACACCCCTCACCCTCCTCCCTTTGCCTCTGTGAGACTGCTCCTCCACCCATTCTTCCAGTCCTGTCTCACCCCTCTAGCATGCCTCTATGCTGGGGCATCAGGCCTCCCTCTCCTCCCATTGATGTCAGATAAGGCCATCCTCTGCTACATATCTATTTGGAGTCCTGGCTCCCTCCATGTATACCCTTTGGTTGGTTTAGACTGTAGGAGATCTGGGTGGTCCAGTGGATATTGTTCTTCTTATGAGGTTGCATCCCCTTCAGCTCCTTCCATTCTTTCACTACCTCTTCCACTGGGGCCCCTCAGCTCTGTCCAATCTATGGTTGTAAATATCTGTGTCTGTATTGATCAGTGCAGGTAGAATCTCTTGGAACAGCAATATCAGTCTCCTATCAGCAAGTGATTATTGTTATCAGCAATAATGTGGGATTTTCTTGTCTGCAGATAGGATAGATCCCTATTTGTGGGGGTCTCTGGATAGCCTTGCCTTCAGTCTCTGTTCTATTTCTTGTCCCTGTCTTTCTATTGGACGGGAATATTTCTGGGTTTAAAATTTTCAGATGTGTGGGGTCCATATTCCTCAACTGGGGACCATGGTTATATACTAGAAGTAGTTTCTACAAGTTGTATCTCCCATTTGTTGGTATTTCACTTAAAGTCATTGCCATTGGTTCCTGGAAACCTCTCACTTCCCTGGAGCCTGGGATTTTCTAGTGGCTACCCCAGTTCCCCATTCCCCTCTGCTACCTGTTTTTCTCTTCTATTTCCTGATCCTCTGTACTTCTCTCAGGTCCCTTACAAAACCTGTTCTTGTCCCCTTTTTTCTCTCCCTATTCCCTTCCCGTAACTCCTTTGATTTTTTGTTCCATGTTCTATGTAGAATTAAAACATCTATAATTTGTTCTGCCTTCTTATGCTTCATATGTTTTGTGGATGGTATCAAGGGTATTCTGAGCTTTTAGACTACAAGAAACTCATCAGTGAATACATAGCTTGTGGGTTCTTTTTTGTATGAGGGACTTCAGGATGATATTTTATATTTTCATCCATTTCCCTGAGAATTTCATGAAGTCATTATTTTAATGGCTGAGTAGTACTCCATTGTATAAATGTACCAAAACTTCTGTATCCATTATCCTTTTAAGGGACATCTGGGTTTTTTCTAGGTTCTGGATAATATAAAATAAGGCTGCTTTAAACATAGTGGAGCATGTGTCCATATTAAACTTGGAGCATCATTTGGGTATATGCCCAGTAGTGGTACAGCTTCAGGTAGAACTATTTTCATTTTCTGAGGAAACACCAAAATGATTTCCAAAGTGGTTTTAAAAGATTGCAGTCCGACCCTGTGCTCCAACTGCATAGGTAGCAACGAATAGCCTATTAAGGGCACCAGTGGAAGGGGGGCCCTTAGTCCTGCCAAGACTGAACCACCAGTGAACAGGATTGTTGGGGGGAGGCAGTAATGGGGGGAAGATGGGAAAGGAAACACCCATATAGGAGGGGAGGGTGAGGGGTTAGGGGCATGTTGACCTGGAAACTGGGAAATGGAATATCAATTGAAATGTAAATAAAAAATACCCAATTTAATAAAGATGGAGAAAAAAACGATTGCAGTCCTACTAGGAAAGAATGAGTGTCCCTCTTTCTCCAAATCCTTGCCAGCATGCGCTATTGTCTGACTTTTTGATCATAGTCATTCTGATTGGTTTGAAGTGGATCTCAGTGTTGTTTTGATTTACATAACACTGATGAATAAGGATGTTGAACATTTCTTTAGGAGATTCTCAGCCATTTTAGATTCTTCAGTTGAGAAGTCTTTATCTCTGTACACCACTTTAATAGGGTTATTTGGTTCTCTACATTTTTAACTTTTCAAGTTCCTTCTATATTTTAGATATTACCCCACTATCAGATGTAGGATTGTAAAGACCTTTTTCTAATGTGTGAGTTGTCATTTTATTCCATTGACAGTGTCCTTTGCCTTGCAGAAGCTTTTCAACTTTATGAGGTCCCATTTGTCAATTACTGCTCTTAGACCACAAGCCATTGATTGACATTCAGTTCAGGGAATTTTCCCCTGTGCCCACATATTGACGTTCATCCCCAGTTTCTCTTCTATGACATTCAGTATATTTGGTTTCATGTGGATATTCTTGATCCTTAGTACAGGGAGATAAAAATTGATCAATTTGAATTCTTCTACCTGCCTCACAACAATTGAACTGGGACCATTTGTTGCAAATGCTGTTTTTTTTCCCCCACTGGCTGGTTTTGGCTTCTTTGTCAAATCTCAAGAGATGGCAGTTTTATGAGTGGGAAACCAACCAGGAATGAGGATAACCTTTGAAATGTAAATAAAAATATCCAATAAAACATTCTATTCCATCGATCTGCCAGTCTGTCTCTATACAAATACCATGATGTTTTTATTGCTATTGCTCTGTAATAGAGCTTCAAGTAAAGGATGGTGATTCCCACATAGGTTCTTTTATTGTACAGAATTGTTTTCACTCTCTGGGTTTTTTGTTACTCAGGGAGGGTTTGAGAATTGTTCTTTCTATCCCTGTGAAGAATTGAGTTTGAATTTTGATGGGGATTGAAATAAATCTGTAGACTGTTTTTGGTAACATGGCCATTTGTACTGTGTAAATCCTGCCAATCTGTGGGCATGGGAGATTTTTCCATCTTCTGAGATCTTCTTCAAATTTATTCTTCAGAGACTTGATGTTCTTGTCATACAGATCTTTGATTTGCTTGGGTAGAGTCACACGAAGAAATTTTATATTATTTGGGACTATTGTGAAGGGTGTCATTTCCCTAATTTCTTTCTCAGTCCATTTATCCTTTGAGGAGAGGAAGGCTACTGATTTCTTTGAGTTAATGTTATATCCAGCCATCTTGCTAAAGTTCTTTATTAGTTGTAGGAGTTCTCTCCTGGATTTATTTTGGCTTTTTCATAAATACTATCCTATCATCTGCAAATAGTGATATTTTGACTTCTTCCTTTCCAATTTGTATCCCTTTGAGCTCCTCTTCTTACTAATTGCTCTTGCTAGAACTTGTAGTACTATATTGAATAGATGGAAAGATTGGGCCCCATTGTTTTGCTCCTAATTTGAGATTGCTTCAAGTTTCTCTCCATTAAGTTTGATGTTGCCTATTGGTTTGCTTTATATTATTTTTATTATGTTTACCTATGGACATTGAATTGCTAATCTCTCAAATATTTTTAACATGAAGGGTTATTTTTCAAAGGTTTTACACCATCTAACAAGATGATGACATGTTTATTTTTATCCCTTGAGTTTGTTTATGTAGTGGATTAAGTTGATAGACTTCCATATATTGAACCATCCCTGTATCCCTAGGATGAAGCCTAACTATTTTATCATGGGGAATGATCATTTTGATGTATTCCTAAATTCAGTTTGTGTGGAATTTATTGAGTATATTTGCATCAATATTCATGAGTAAAATTGTTCTGTAGTGCTCCTTTATTTGTGGGTCTTTGTGTGATTTAGGTAACAGTGTAAGGTTAGCTTTATAGAATGTATTGGGTAGTGTTCCTTCTGTTTCTCATTGATGGAATAGCTTGACAAGTATTGGTATTAGGTCTTCTTTAAAGGTCTGAAATAATTCAGCACAAATACCATCTGGTCCTGTGCTTTTTTGGTTGGGAGACTTTTAATGACTGCTTCTATTTCTTTAGATGTTATGGGGCTGTTGGATACCTAGTATTGGTCTAAAAATCATCCATTTCACCTAGATTTTCCACTTTTATGGACTATAAGCTTTTGCAGTAGGATCTTATTTTTTTTAATTTCTTCAGTTCTGCTTTTATGTCTTTAGTTACAGTTCTGATTTTGTTAATTTGTATACTGTCTCTATGTCCTCTAGTTAGTTTGACTAAGGGTTTATCTTGTTGATTTTCTTCAAGAACTACTCCTGGTTTTGTTGATTCTTTGTATAGTTCTCTTTGTTTCTACTTGGTTGATTCCAGCCACGAGTTTGATTACCTGCCATCTACTCCTCTTGGATGTATTTGATCTTTTTTCTTCTAAAGCATTCAGGTCTATGTCTTCTGGGGTGTGTGGAATAGAGTCCATGGGAGTTGAAAGATATTAAGGATCAAAGATTGTTGATTCTTGTTAATTTTGTTGTTAGAGGTAGAATTATGTTTTTATAGTTATCTTATTTTAGTTCCTTGTGAGAAGTCTAATTTCTTGCATTTTCTTCAGGGTAGTTCCCCTCCTTGTGTTGGACATTTAGTTCGGTTATTTAATAAAGGAAAGATACTGATTAAATTTGGTTTTGTCATGGAATATCGTGTTTCTCTATCTATGATGACTGAAAGTTTTGCTGGGTATAGTGGCCTGAGCCTGCATTTGTCTTCTATTAAGGCCTGTATGACATTTCCCTAAGTTCTTCTGGCTTTGAGAATCTCTGTTTAGAAGTTGACTGTAATTCTGTAAGGCCAGCTTTTATATGTTACTTGATCTTTTTTCCTTACCACTTTCAATAGTCTTTCTTTGTTCTGTTCATTTGGTGTTTTGTCCTGGGTGGGTCAGCGTTCCTGTGAGTCATGCTGCCTATAAGATCCTATTATTCTTGTGTGTTTGAGTTACTGGGAGTCAAGCTTCCTCCAAGTTTTGTAGGAGTAGGCTTCGGAGCCAGAGCCCTGCAACCACTCCAGGCACAGGTGCAAACCAGAAAGATGCATGCCTCTGTTTAGGGAATGTTCCTGTGTTGTCCATGTCCCAGAGGGACCAAGTTAGACTGAGTATTGGTGAAGATGTTGTGCCTTCACCTGTGTTCTTGGTGTGTCACAGTTCCTGGGAGTCAAGCTTACTCTGGATGCTGTTGGAGTGGGTGGGAAGCAGGAGATCTAGGTTTGGTCTGAGCACAAGTGCAAACTGGAAAGATGGGTAAATTTTAATTACTAATTGCTTCAGGTACTTTTTCTAGTGGCCTCCGTGATACCCTAAGATGATCTTCCACAAGGGCCCTTAAATGGGGCTAGTATACTTGTATTAACGTGTTTTATTCAGCATATCTCTAAAGTCTTACGTTAATAGTATAAAACTAATGATAAGATACTTAAATTTAATTTAAGTAAATTAGCCTTTACCTCTCAGATTCTAAATGGACAAACTATTGTAAAGAATTGATGAATTAAAGATAAGTTAAATAAATAAATGAACATAAAATTTCATTTTTACCAGTATGCAAAGCACAACCATTTGAAATTAATCAAGGGCATTCCTAGGTGGAGAGCTGATTCTGGAATTACATATTAATATTTAAATATTGTGGACACTAATGCAAATATTATAATATGAAAATAGTACTATGTTTTAAAATCTCCAGTGCCAAGTTTTAAATAGAAATTATGTGTTTCAGGCAGTGTGTCTTTGGGACTCCCTGATACAATGTACCCCAGGCTCTATCACTAGATCCCAGACGTTTGGGCTAGAAAGATCCTTTAGGACCTTGTGACCTTTGTCATCTAAATTCATAAGGGACTTTTGGGAGTCCTGAAAAACTAACACTCTAAGCTTTCCACAATAATGGCTACCACAGTATTTTTAGCAAAAAAAATACTACTCCAGAAATTTGAGGATGAAATCCCTACAGCATATAACAAAAGAGCCAAGGGAGGAACACCAGATGTTAAACAGGGGCTCAAGAATATCCATGAACTATGATGACAGAAGTAACTAAAAAATGCCATTTAGAATGTTCTGAAAAAATAAGAATTGAATTTCTACTTTGATTTTCAGGGCCAATAAAAGTTTTACCACTCGGGAAAACAAAAGAATTCAATATTGGAAAGCAGAGGAGGAGAGACAGGTCTAGTGATGGGAAGGTCTAAGCTGAGAAGCCAGACAAGTGTCAGAAATCCTAAATGGTTCTGAGTGAGGTAACAAGTGTACTATAGGGATTGAAGTTGGCAAGAATCAGGATAGTGAGGTAAACAAAAGAGGATTGCATTTGGAAGGTGTGGCTAAATAGGAGGTTCATCATTTAAGATAAAAGATGTGTGCTTCCTGCCCAGGCACCTTGAAACCTCTTCTCCTCTGAAGCTCCCCTTTCATATCTGAGAAGAAAATGTGCAAAACCCTACGTGGCACACTGCTCCTACTGGCCATCTTTGTCCTGTTTCTGAATTTCAGCCATGCAACTGCAAAACATACCAGGGGAGGTATGGATATTTTTAAGAGAAACTTCATAGGAAAAGACAAACTGAAGGATGTATATGATGTCTTCAAATATCTTTACAACACGCAAACTGCTGAAACATATCTCAGCAACATAAAAAATTCACCATGAACATATGGGTAAGTACTTCTCCCAGCATAAGAGACAGTGTTGATTTGTCCATGTGCAGCACTATCCTTTTTTTATTCTATTACGACACTCTTTTCTGTAACCATGCTCACATATCTCCAATATACAATATATGTCTTCTAAAACAGAAGGCACAAGGAAGTTCTCATCACACTACAAATAGAATGACGCATTCTTAGTACTAAAATGTATCCACAGAATTTCCTTATTTTACCTGAATTCAAAGAACTCCTAAGAAACAGTATCCACACACATAACAGAAATCCTGCAAAACAAAAAATACTAGTATACAGTGGGAGCTCTACATCTTATTCTGTTTGAATTTGCCAATAGTAAATAGGAACCTATATGTTTCTATTTCACAGTTAGCATAAGGTATCCTCTAATTTGTCTAAATGATATTAAATACCTGATACTAATGTACATTGTTAAATGAAAAGCCATATAGTAGGACAAACAGACACACAAACATTTATTATGGAAGAAGGAATTTTTTATACTCTTTCAAGTATTTCAGTTATTTGCGTGTGTGTGTGTGTGTGTGTGTGTGTGTGTGTGTGTGTCTGTGTGTGTGTCTGTGTGTCTGTCCATGTGTATTGTTTGGGGCCAATATGTCAGTGTATATATGAAGGTCATAGATGCCTTTGGTTACTTAAAAATCGTTTTATATCGATTGGGGTACAGGAAAAAACTTGGTATTTCAGCTTTATTAATTGCATCTTTCCTTACTGCAATCTCTAGACAGCCTAATTCTAAGTATTATTATGGGAAATGAAGTTTCCCTATAATACTGATCATCCTTGTTGGTCCTGCCTCCCTTCTGTCCATTGTAACATGTGGCCATGTTTGTTTCATCCTCCTCACTGTCATTTAGTGCAAGGGGCTCCTGATATGTGTGTTTATGTCAATATGTTTTTTCTGAATCTCTTGATAATAACAATTTGTGTACTTCAGCAAACAATGGAATTTTCTATATGGTAAATATTCCTATCAGGAAAATGAAGAGTCATTGTACTTGCTCTGATAATATCACACTTATTTCCTTCTTGTAGATGACCACTGACATATACACCCAGGGCAGAATATGACACATGTTCTGTTCAGCTGTGCTTTATGTACAGAATGTGAGGTAGTTTTCTAATATGTATGTTGAGAAAGATTCCATCCCTCAGAAAAAAACAACCATTTATTCTATGCAAGATGCAGATGCTGTTACCCCAAAAAATTGATTGACAATGGCAAGACACAAAAAAATGATAGCACTCAGTAATGCCATAGATTTCTTAGATGTTAAATGTGCTAGGTGAGAACCTACAGAAAAAGAATCAAGGGTATATTTCCAAACATGCATATGTGTCCTTTATAACAATTCACCTTGCAGAATGAGCCGAATTTCAAATTGTATGGAGACCTCTAAAGGACAGGTAATGTCATCTGAGCAATTCCCAGCATAGAATTTGTAGGCTTGTATTAACAAATCAACCAGGGGTTTCTACATCCTTTTTCACAGTGACCTTCGATTGTTCCTGGAGCAGCACTTAGGAACTAGAGTCCTAATTTTGCATAATAATAATAATAATAATAATAATAATAATACATTAGGACCTATGTCCCATGCAACTAGTCACCAACTGTGAAGTATGCACACCTTGTATGCTACATCATTCAGCAATGTAGAGTCAACTCCTGCAACATACTCTGTCAGTAGATTTGTTAGTCAAGGCACATGTACACCACTTTCCAAAACCTGAGTAATTGCTAAAATTATAAAATTACAAAATTAGGTAAATGTGCAATCCACACACATAACAAAGATACCTATTGTTCCGTGTGTACCTGAGTCGAATTGTACACACAGGATAAGCATCACTCCAGGGAACATTGTCCTTACTCATGGTTTCAAAGGACAAATTCTATTATTTCAGCTTGGTGTCATCCAGTAAATGTATCTGAGATTCCCTCTGCAATGAATATGTAAGTTCCTATTTGGGAACTGCACAAACAAGTGACTAAAATGCCTTGAGATATGTTAGCATCAATGATCAAATTTAGAATTGAGACACTCACAGACTCTATTTATTTGACCTGAAATTTCCCCTTGTGTGAAGCATTCCAAATTCTCCTGTTCACTGAAGGAATAAAGTAGGAAAACAAATGAAACCGATGCTCTGTGTTAAATGTAGCTACTAATGGTGATCATTAGGTGATAAAACCAACCTGAAACCTTTTTAGAGTTACAAAGTGTGACTAACTCTTATCCCAAAATCAATAGGATCATTCACTTCATGCTGCATTCTAAAGCCTTCCCTTCTTCTCAGAGCAGATCATGTACTGGCAATGGTTCTTACCTGTCCTTATGGTTTCTATTCCAGGCTGGTTCTACCTTACTAACAATATTGAAAAATGTTAGTCCCAGCCTTCACCTTGGGTGTCCCATTCCTTCTATTTAATAAAGATGTACAAAGAAAAAGGTCCTGAAAATGATCCTGTTGGAAGAAGTTTGTGTGTGTATTCAGATGGCAATCATATTGACATGGATCCAAAATAAAAGTGTTAGCTACAAAAGTAAATTAAGGCATACATGTAAATGAAAATACAGAACTGAACAATAATTTTGCTCTTTTCTTCATAGGGATTTGGTGACTTTGAAGTGGTTAAAACCAAATGTAGAAAGATTGAGTCTGACTTCTACAAATGTTCTTTCCAGGGGGAATTCTATACCATAAAGGTATGTATTTGATAATGCCTTGTTTCCTGACACGTTGGGTAGGGTGGCAGAGGTACTATGGTCATGCATTTTTATAGATATGTGGATATTTTGAGAAAATGTGTGTATTGGAGGGAAATGTGTAGAAATGTAGTTCTTTATGAAGGGATAGAGTTAGGGATTAGTACACATGAACTTGTGTGTTAGAGTAAGAGTATGTGCAGAAATCATAAACTTAAATGTTGAAGTGTTTGTCATTGAATTCTTCATACTGAGCAGAAAACCTTCTGTAAGTTGGTGTTCCTCTCTGGACTAGAGGACCCTTTTCAAGAACACTTCCTTTGGAGATGATAATTAATTAACCTGAGCTTCAGATCTTTCCATGTGGCCAAGAAAGAAAAGAGCCCCAAACAGGTCAAAGGTAACCAGTGCTGCCCCTTAACCTTTTCCATATGTATAGAGTTATTTCTGGCAACACCATAACTCTCAGATATAATCCTTTCATTCCTAACTCCACTGTATGGATTTTATTCTCCTCTTTTGCCCTGTTTCCTTCTTCTTCAACAGCACAAGACAACTCATAAAAGATGGTCATAAATCAAACAACCAGTAGGGTGGGCGTCAATTTCTATAAAGATGAGTTATTTGTTGTGTAAGGAATAATCTTTGAAGCTAAAGAATGCTGAAACAAATGATAAAGAAATTAATTATTTTAGTTACAAAGGGTTACTGAAGAGAAACTTACCAATGAGAAGTGATGCAGTTAATCCTGTTCCTTTTCTAAAGCGGACTCCTGAAGAAACAATATACTATATATCATTGCCTGGAAGCGTCAGATGCAGGAAGCTCCTATCTAAACTGGCCAACTGTCCCTTCGAAGAACAAACAGAACAGCTGAAGGTATGAACACTAAGTGACTCCTCTTGCTGAAAGAACCCTGTGAAAATGAGGACCAATGTATAATATCTGAGAAGGGTTTTGTGCTAGTGTGTTATGCTTTTGGCAAGGTAATATAAATGAAGTGCACAGGAAAAGATCATGTGCAAACATTTGAAGAGAGAAAGTGGAGATTATCAATAAATAAAATAGATACACTTGTTGAGTTCATCCATTCCTCAAAAGTAGCACTGTGCACAGAAGAGGAGGAAGAGTTCAAACAATATTCTCCATTCCCTAGGAACTGTACTACCAAGGGTATGATTGAATTTTTGCTCATTGACAGAATAAAGAGTTGTGGAGATGGTTGCTTGTCAGAGAAGAGTCTTTTACTCCCAACCCCACCCTCATTTGCAGGGTGCAATTGTAAAGGTCCCATCCTGTCATTCAGTACTGATGTGGGGTGGTTATAAGAAGACAAATAGTCCATGACCTCTGGCCATTAAGTATCTCTTATTGTTCTGGTTCCAGAAGCTAATGGTTTCTGAATTTTATTCCTGCTGTTAGGAGAGTATTGGGAAAAGAAATAGTTTCTTGGGTGCTTTTACTTGGGGATCTCTTGATAGACAGTTAAGAGCTTATGAATTCATTAACCTTTTGTGAGCCACAGAAAATGAAAAAGGGTAAAAATAAAGTCACACACACACACACACACACACACACACACACACACACACACACACGAATTCAGCTGATGTCAACCATTCAACGTCAAAGTGCACATGTCTACGTATAGACATACATGTTAAGAATAGAAATTATTAAGCATACATATGTATGTACATACACACAGACAGACAGATGTAAATATATACTATCTACAAATATAAACATTTTGTGAATAGTGAAGATACAATAACAGCTACAGGCTACACTTTACTTTTCTCTCAGCCTTTTATAGCTTTTTAGACAAAAAATGTTTAAGAATTTACCTCACAGATAAAATTTCAAAGAAAAGAGTTACAGAAGGTTGTAGACAGTCAGTTCAAAGTAGTGTTTCACTCTATAATATCATTATAAGTTTAAAACCACAGTTTCCCATGTTCTTGTTAAATTACAGTACACATTGGTAGCATCATACCTGGATATTGCCTACAATTAATGTCTTTCATTGATCTAAAGTATGTCCCAAATTTATTTCTCTTCTTACTTCAATGTTTAAAGCTCATTTCATTCATTATAATTAACTAATTAAACTACGAGGAGGTGCAGACTCTATTCTTGATTTACCTTTATTATATCTTTCTGGGAAAACAACTAAAACCATCTCCTTAAATTTCTCTCTTAAATTATTGAATCAAATCAAGAATTCTATAGTCATTAATTCATCTAAACAGCACTATTATATAAAAGTACAACTTCATATTGATTTGAAGAATCTGTGTTCAATATTGTGAGATGATGCCCAGAAATTATTAAGCAGTAATAGTGGCAGGAAAGCAATATCAGAAGTGAGAAGCTATTTTGGGATGTACCTTTCATTGATGTGCCTTTCAGAGCACACCAATCATAGCTATGCAGAATGGTGGGCGATCTCCAGAAAACCTACTTGCTTGCCATCAACCTACATGGTTGGTCCTGTGCACATAAACGATCTGCCACATGTTCATGACTTTAATCCCTCTTGCTGAAATCCTGCTTCTACCACCAGATGCTGTTTTACGCATTGGGTTCCTGTGATACTACATACTGGGGTGGTAGGGCTTATCTTCTCAAATATTTGTATCACCTCTTATTTTCACATCAATATTCCCGTCTTTGATTTTTCCATGTGCCATGCTTAATGACTTGTCAATGTCTAGAACTAGATGGGCCCTGACCCTGTGGACTCCTGCATGTGTACCAGGATTCAGGATCTCATGAGTTCTTGATTGTGCACATAAAATCTTGTGGACTATAAACAATTGAGGCAATGATCATTGTCCACTGAAGAGTTATGCTGAATATCCAGGGACCCAGGGACACTGGAATGACCAGTGTTTCATTTATATGGTTACCATTTCCACTTCAGTTATCTGGATGATTATATCCCTTTTGATTTTAATATCCCTAATAATCTATATTTCTTTCCATTTTTAGAGAGAAATATGTTACTTTGTACTGTATCCTGATTATATTGAGCAAAATATACATGCTGCAAGATTCGATTGTTATGCCAAATGAGACTCTGAGACTGACTGGCCTGTTACCCAACACTTGCAGACATCGATTCTACTTCTGGAATTCTAATATCGAATCACCCTTCAGTATGGATCCCGGGAGTCACAGAGACATGCAGTTCAGTTATGTACACCTGAACAATTGTCTTCCTTTTACATTTCACATACTTCTTTTAAATGAACCATTGTAAGCCTGCCATAACAAACCTATGCTTTGCTCAATAAAAGTACTGCCATTCATCTTGACTTGTTGTCTGAGAACAAGTGCAATGTGGGTAGTTGGAATCAAATGCAAAGAACAGTGAGGCTCTTATCAACAAGTCTGTGTCAAGTATGCTGTATTCTCTGTGATAATATCCACGTTTCGTAGGCACATACAGTTTTTTCCGTATAAATGAAGATTCTGACTTTCTATATAAGAAGATCAAAGTATAATAAATAATCTTCTATCTCAAGGAAGATATGCACTGTAGTTATAACAGCAAAGTTACAGTTACATCTAACCAACTCATGTGGATGTCTAACATTCACAATATCACAGCCTGCCCTTTATTACTATCCTTCTATCTACAGCTCAAGGAATCACAGTGAACACCTCACAGGGTTGACTTTGAATCAGATCTGTTTTTTTAAACATTTAAAGAAAAAATAATCTCTCTTCTGGATAGGAGAATGTAAAACTAGTGTTCTCTGGGAGAAAATCTCAACAGGTGTATGCACAGAACTAATGTGCTAGATAGTACATCCCATATAGTACATATCACAGATGTGTTATATATAAATATGCATGCTGATTCTATTTTTAAATTTTAAGAATTATACATGATCTGAGGATGCTGAAGGGAAAATTTATATTCTGTGCCCATATGGATGTCTAAAATAAAATCATACAATTCAATGTGTTTGAAATATATATAAACATTTGTGTATAGCTCCATCTGCACCCAGTGATGAGGCTGTCCACAGCCTTTGGATCCAAAACCTGCTAGCAGAGAACTGGACTGCCAGAAGGGCTCTTCCACCTAAGCTCACAGGAAGGAACCTACTTGCTCTCCACTGACTATCCAAAGAGAGAGCTGCTTAGAGCACATGGTGGGCAGGAGCTGCAGGTATGCCTAAAACAGTACACCCCTGTCTTCATCAGCTTCCAGAAGTATGTAGGATACTGGACCCCCAGGGCAGATTGTTACAAGATAATTCCCGTCTCCATCTGAGCCCAGAGATAAGGCTGTCTGACAACTCTTAAGACCCAAAACCTGCCCACAGAGAGCAGGTCTCCAAGGAATTTTCACACTCCTAAGATCACAGGCTCATAGACTTACAAGCCAACATAAGGGACAGGATCCACTCAGAGACAGCAAGACCAACAAACATCAGAGATTACCAGATGGTGAGAGGCAAGCACAAGAACCTAAGCAACAGAAACCTAGACTACTTGGCATCATTAGAATCTAGTATTCCCACCACAGCAACTATTATATATTCCAACACTGTAAAGCAAGATTTGGATTTAAAATCACATCTCATGATGATGAGAGATGTCTTTAAGAAGGACATAAATAACTCCCTTAAAGAAATATGGGAGAATCTTCTTTATATCATTAATGTCCCGAGAAATAGGACACTATATTGATTAGTTCAGCAAAAAAAAAAGAGTAAAGACATACCCACTCTGGATAGCAACATTCGCTCACTTGTGTCTTGGAAAGTAAAAAAGAAGAAAAAAGTTGAGCACTAATTATTATTTCGTATTTTATGACTGTGAATGTAATTGGATCATCTGCCTTGACATCCTTCTGTTATTTTTTATGTGATATGTGCACTGGGACTGAGAGGCAAAATAAACCTTTTCTCTCTAAAAAAAGGATAAAGTAAAAAAAGGAAAGACAGAACACAGGTAAACAAGTAGAAGCCTTAAAGAAGAATCACAAAAATACCTTAAAGAAATGCAGGAAAACACAACCGTTGGACTTAACAAGAAAACCCCAATAAAGGACTTAGAGAAAATCCTGAAGGAGATGAAGGTGTTTGTAACCCCATAGGAATAAAAAAATATCAACCAACCAGACCCCACCAGAGCTCCCAGGGACTAAACCACCACCAAATGAGTACACATAGAGGGATGTATAGCTCCAGCAAAATATGTCGCAGCAGATGCCATTGTCCGGCATCAATAGGAGGGAAAGCCCTTGGTCTTGTGAAGGGTCACTTCCCCAATGTAGGGTAAAGCCAGTGTGCTGATGTGGGAGTAGGTGGGTGAGAGTGGGAGCATCCTAGTAGAAGCAGGGAGAGGAAGAGAGGATATGGAACAGAAGGAAAAGAGGATAACATTTGTAAAACCATTATGTAATTGTATGAAATATCTGACAAAAATTAAAAAAACATTTGTGCATATAATTATGTACTAATATGAATATATCATCTGTCTTACTTAATTGCATTCACTGTAATAAATGAGCCAGTCTCTTTTTTAATGCAGATCTCATGACTTATTGAGTCAAGATAGTCAATGATTTTCCAGAATCTCCTGGAGTCTACTAGGATTGCAGATAGTACTGCTGCACTGCTATTTACATGGATGCTGGGAATCTTAAATAAGGCCCTGATTCTTGTATTGCAGTCACTTAACCATTGAAAGATTTCATCAAGCCTAACATCACGTTTCATGCAGTTGTATGGAGAATTCTCTCCACTAGGGAACAGTTTGTCCTTACTGGTAAACACTTATTTATAATACTCTAGACTTATTCTACCCTATCTTTTTGTTAACCTGGAGATGGTGTCATATCTGACATTTTGAGGCTCAGTCCATAAGAATGAATCCTTACTTCTCCTACAAATCACTACAGCCACAACGGGAGAAATTTGATCCCATTCTAGATGTTTACTCATACACTTAAGTGACATACAGAACTCAGCAAAGCACTTAGGTTTAACCACTGTGCATCAGGAATGTCCTTAGCACAGTTCTCAGCTAGTAATGACATTGTATTATGTAACAGAAATATAGACAAGGCCAAAGAAATCTAAATAGGTAAACTCTAGTTTCCCAGTAGATGTTAGTATTTTACTTCAACAATATTATAGTGGATGCATTATCTAATAACATAAAGCCTAATATTATTTTTAAAGAATAAATTTAATATAAAAAGTCTATAATATTCTCATGCATTAAATTTGAACATTTATCTGGCAATGATTTTGTTGCTATAAACAGGCTACAGAAAATTAACAATGGAGGACACTCAAAGTTGAAGTATATGTATCACCTTTATTTTTAAAAGATAAGAATGAACCAGATCCCATGAAATTACTTTTGTTTTCTCAAAGCATTTCAATGTGGTATGAGAATTCATTTTACAATATTAGAACTTCATAACTGAAGACGATGCATGCAAATTTACCATCTACCATTCTGAATTGTTAAGTCCTACCTGGATATCAAATCATCCATGATCATGCTCGTGCATTTTCATGTTCCTGGTTGCGTTGAGTGTTTAGAGCAACATTACATAACCCTTTTATTATTATTATTACCAGTTGAATATCTAATATAACCACTAGTGACACATAAAGTAGATACTGATTTAGGGGAAGGAAAATATTGCTGTTGCTTCCTTCTTCCATTCTACTAATTACTTGATCAGTAGCTTTAATCAATTTTGATGATATTATCAGAATGATAGTACCTTCAAGAAAGTACTCAGAAGAAAAAATAAATAAAAGTTTTCCATGGCACTAAAACAATTCTGTCATATATCATGCTCTAATGGTCCTTCCAGTTCTCATTCATTTTATACCACTTCAACATTGATGATCTCCTCTGAGTCTTACATCTCTCCTAGGCATCCACATGAGATATTGATAACTTTCTAAATTCCTCTCATATATATAATTTTCATGTATTTTCATGACACTCAGATGATGTTACATGGCTTCTGAAGTGCTGGATTCTTATCCCTGTGTGGTAGTACATGTTATT
The DNA here is from genome assembly GCF_011064425.1 of Rattus rattus. Lineage (NCBI taxonomy): Eukaryota > Metazoa > Chordata > Mammalia > Rodentia > Muridae > Rattus > Rattus rattus. The sequence continues at coordinate 128,555,976 of NC_046158.1, read as the reverse complement.
GTATGTATAAGTAGATGTGGGCATGATATTGGAAAAGTCAAGGAAAATCAGATAAGAAAAGAAGACAAATATCCTGAAACTTGATCAAGACTTATGTAGCATAATATCCGATATACTGAAAGATGTCTTGATAGCCTGCAAAGGCTTAGAAACCAGGAAGTGACTCACTGTGATTCCTTTTGCTATGGGTTTTTTTCTATCTTTATTAACTTGAGTATTTCTTATTTACATTTTGATTGTTATTCCCCATCCTTGTTTTCAGGCCAACATCCCCCTAACCCATCCCACTCCCCTTCTTCATAGGTGTTCCCTCCCCATCCTCCCCCCATTACCACTCTCACCCCAACAATCAAGTTCACTGGGGGTTCAGTCTTGGCAGGAACAAGGGATTCCCCTTCCACTACTGCTCTTACTAGGCTATTCATTACTACCTATGTGGTTGGAGCCCAGGTTCAGTCCAAGAATAGTCTGTGGGTAGTGGCTTAGTCCTGGCAGCTCTGGTTGGATGGCATTGTTGTTCATATGGGGTCTCAAGCTCCTTCAAGCTCTTTCAGTCCTTTCTAAGATTCCTTCAATGGGGGTCACATTCTCAGTTCTGTGGATTGCTGCTGGCATTCCCCTATGTATTTGCTGTATTCTGACTATATCTCTCAGGAGAGACCTACATCCAGTTCCCTTCAGCCTGCACTTCTTTGCTTCATCCATCGTTTCAAGTTGGGTGTCTGTATATGTCTGGGCCACGTATGGGGCAGGCTCTGAATGGGTGTTCCTTTGCCTCTGTTCTAAACTTTGCCTCCCTATTCCCGGCCAAGGGTATTCTTTTTTTCCCCTCTTAAAGAAGGAGTGAAGCATTCGCATTTTGGTCATCCTTCTTGAGTTTCATGTGTTCTGTGCACCTACAGTAATTCAAGCATTTGGACTAATAGCCACTTATCAATGAGTGCATACCATGTGTTTTTCTGTGATTGGGTTACCTCACTTGGGATTATATTTTCCAGTTCCATCCATTTGCCTATGAATTTCATAGTCATTGTTTTTGATAGCTGAGTAATATTCCATTGTGTAGATGTACCACATTTTCTGTATCCATTCCTCTGTTGAAGGGCATCTGGGTTCTTTCCAGCTTCTGGCTATTATAAATAAGGCTGCTATGAACATAGTGGAACACCTATCTTTGTTATATGTTGGGGCACCTTTTGGGTATATGCCCAAGAGAGGTATAGCTCGGTCCTCAGGTAGTTCAATGTCCAATTTTCTGAGGAAACTCCAGACTGATTTCCAGAATGGTTGTACCAGTCTGCAATCCCACCAACAATGGAGGAGTGTTCCTCTTTCCCCACATCCTCACCAGCATTTGCTGTCACCTGAGTTTTTGATCTTAGCCATTCTCACTGGTGTGAGGTGAAATCTCAGGGTTGTTTTGATTTGCATTTTCCTTATGACTAATGATGTTGAACATTTCTTTAGTTGCTTCTCAGACATTCAGCATTCCTCGGTTGTTAATTCTTTGTTTAGCTCTGAACCCCACCTTTGAATAGGGTTATTTGTCTCCCTGTGGTCCACCTTCTTGAGTTCTTTGTATATTTTGGATATAAACTCTCTATCCGTTTTAGGATTGGTAAAGATCTTTTCCCAATCTGTTGGTTGCCGTTTTGTCCTAACCACAGTGTCTTTACCTTACAGAAGCTTTGCAGTTTTATGAGATCCCATTTGCCGATTCCTGATCTTAGAGCATAAGCCATTGGTGTTTTGTTCAGGAAATTTTCTCCAGTGGCCATGTGTTTGAGATGCTTCCCCACTTTTTTTCTATTAGTTTGAGTGTATCTGGTTTGATGTGGAGGTCCTTGATCCAATTGGACTTAAGCTTTGTTCTTTAAAGTTGGTATACTCAACATCAAGAATACAATTAGAGGTTTTTAGCGGGATTCCCAACCTCGCTGATCCGGGCCCACAGCTCACTGCTCCCAAACCCTGTGGGAGAGAGAGTTGCCTGGACAGATGGGCACTCATGAGACTGCAGAGCAGAAGAGACCACCAACTCTGCCCACCCCTGCCCACATCCCTGGCCCAAGAGGAAAATGTATACAGCCTCTGGGTTCCCATAGATAAGAGCACAGGAGCAGCAGGTCCCCTGAGCCTGAGACACTGCCAGAACCTGAAGGGACCAACTGGATAAAGAGTTCTCTGTACCCAAATCCCATGGGAGGGAGAGCTCAACTTTCAGAGAGGCAGACTCGCCTGGGAAGCCAGAAGAGACTACACTCTGCCCACATTCCTGACTCCAGAGGAAAACAGCAAAATCCATCTGGGTCCCTGGTGCACCGGGGCTCCCGCAAAGCGTGGCACAGGTCCTCCTGGTGGCTGCCCTTGTGGAGAGCTCATAAGCAACACCCCATGAGCAAACTTGAGCCTCGAGAACACAGGTAAGGCCAACTTTTCTGCTCCAAGCAAACTGACTGGTGGCCTCAGGACACAGGCCCACAGGAACAGCTGAAGACCTGTAGATAGGAAAAAGAACACGCCCAAAAGAAGAACACTCTCTTCCCATAACTGGCTGAAAGAAAACAGGAAAACAGGTCTACAGCACTCTCAACACACAGGCTTATAGGACAGTCTAGCCACTGTCAGAAATAGCAGAACAAAGTAACACTACAGATAATCTGATGGCAAGAGGCACCACAGGATCCCAAGCAACAGAAACCAAGACTACATGGCATCATCGAAGCCCAATACTCCCACCAAAGCAAACATGGAATATCCAAACACACCAGAAAAGCAAGATCTAGATTCAAAATCATATTTGATCATGATGCTGGAGGACTTCAAGAAAGACATGAAGAACTCCCTTAGAGAAACACAGGAAACATAACTAAACAAGTAGAAGCCTACAGAGAGGAATCACAAAAATCCCTGAAAGAATTCCTGGAAAACACAATCAAACAGTTGAAGGAATTAAAAATTGAAATAGAAGCAATCAAGAAAGAACACATGGAAACAATCTTGGATATAGAAAACCAAAGGAAGAGACAAGGAGCTGTAGATACAAGCATCACCAACAGAATACAAGAGATGGAAGAGAGAATCTCAGGAGCAGAAGATTCCATAGAAATCATTGACTCAACTGTCAAAGATAATGTAAAGCGGAAAAAGCTACTGGTCCAGAACATACAGGAAATCCAGGACTCAATGAGGAGATCAAACCTAAGGATAATAGGTATAGAAGAGAGTGAAGATTCCCAGCTCAAAGGACCAGTAAATATCTTCAACAAAATCATAGAAGAAAACTTCCTTAACCTAAAGAAAGAGATGCCCATAAGCATACAAGAAGCCTACAGAACTCCAAATAGATTGGACCAGAAAAGAAACTCCTCCCGTCACATAATAGTCAAAACACCAAACGCACAAAATAAAGAAAGAATATTAAAAGCAGTAAGGGAAAAAAGGTCAAGTAACATATAAAGGCAGACCTATCAGAATCACACCTGATTTCTCACCAGAGACTATGAAAGCCAGAAGATCCTGAACAGATGTCATACAGACCCTAAGAGAACACAAATGCCATCCTAGGTTACTGTATCCTGCAAAACTCTCAATGAACATAGATGGAGAAACCAAGATATTCCATGACAAAACCAAATTTACACAATATCTTTCTACAAATCCAGCACTACAAAGGATAATAAATGGTAAAACCCAACATAAGGAGGCAAGCTACACCCTAGAAAAAGCAAGAAACTAATTGTCTTGGCAACAAAACAAAGAGAAGAAAAGCACACAAACATAACCTCACATCCAAATATGAATATAACAGGAAGCAATAATCACTATTCATTAATATCTCTCAATATCAGTGGTCTCAACTCCCCGATAAAAAGACATATATTAACAAACTGGATACGCAACGAGGACCCTGGATTCTGCTGCCTACAGGAAACACACCTCAGAGACAAAGACAGACACTACCTCAGAGTGAAAGGCTGGAAAACAACTTTCCAAGAAAATGGTCAGAAGAAGCAAGCTGGAGTAGCCATTCTAATATCAAATAAAATCAATTTTCAACTTAAAGTCATCAAAAAAGATAAGGAAGGACACTTCACATTCATCAAAGGAAAAATCCACCAAGATGAACTCTCAATCCTAAATATTTATGCCCCAAATACAAGGGCACCTACATACGTAAAAGAAACCTTACTAAGCCTCAAAACACATATTGAACCTGACACAATAATAGTAGGAGATTTCAACACCCCACTCTCATCAATGGACAGATCATGGAAACAGAAATTAAACAGAGACGTAGACAGACTAAGAGAAGTCATGAGCCAAATGGACTTAACAGATATTTGTAGAACATTCTATCCTAAAGCAAAAGGATATACCTTCTTCTCAGCTCCTCATGGTACTTTCTCCAAAATTGACCATATAATTGGTCAAAAAACGGGCTTCGACAGGTACAGAAAGATAGTAATAATACCATGTGTGCTATCAGACCACCACGGCCTAAAGCTGGTCTTCAATAACAATAAGGGAAGAACGCCCACATATACGTGGAAGTTGAACAATGCTCTACTCAACGATAACCTGGTCAAGGAAGAAATAAAGAAAGAAATTAAAGACTTCTTAGAATTTAATGAAAATGAAGGTACAACAAACCCAAACTTATGGGACACAATGAAAGCTTTGATAAGAGGAAAACTCATAGATCTGAGTGCCTGCAGAAAGAAACAGGAAAGAGCATATGTCACCAGCTTGACAGCACACCTAAAAGCTCTAGAACAAAAAGAAGCAAATACACCCAGGAGGAGTAGAAGGCAGGAAATAATCAAACTCAGAGCTGAAATCAACCAAGTAGAAACAAAAAGGACCATAGAAAGAATCAGCAGAACCAAAAGTTGGTTCTTTGAGAAAATCAACAAGATAAATAAACCCTTAGCCAGACTAACGAGAGGACACAGAGAGTGTGTCCAAATTAACAAAATCAGAAATGAAAAGGGAGACATAACTACAGATTCAGGGGAAATTCAAAAAATCATCAGATCTTACTATAAAAGCCTATATTCAACAAAACTTGAAAATCTACAGGAAATGGACAATTTCCTAGACAGATACCAGGTACCGAAGTTCAATCAGGAACAGATAAAGCAGTTAAACAACCCCATAACTCCTAAGGAAATAGAAGCAGTCATTAAAGGTCTCCCAACCAAAAAGAGCCCAGGCCCAGACGGGTTTAGTGCAGAATTCTATCAGACCTTCATAGAAGACCTCATACCAATATTATCCAAACTATTCCACAAAATTGAAAGAGATGGAGCACTACCGACTTCCTTTTATGAAGCCACAATTACTCTTATACCTAAACCACACAAATACCCAACAAAGAAAGAGAACTTCAGACCAATTTCCCTTATGAACATCAACGCAAAAATACTCAATAAAATTCTGGCAAACCGAATCCAAGAGCACATCAAAACAGTCATCCACCATGATCAAATAGGCTTCACCCCAGGCATGCAGGGATGGTTTAATATACGGAAAACCATCAATGTGATCCATTATATAAACAAACTGAAAGAACAAAACCACATGATCATTTCATTAGATGCTGAGAAAGCATTTGACAAAATTCAACACCCTTTCATGATAAAAGTCCTGGAAAGAATAGGAATTCAAGGCCCACACCTAAACATAGTAAAAGCCATATACAGCAAACCAGTAGCTAACATTAAACTAAATGGAGAGAAACTTGAAGCAATCCCACTAAAATCAGGGACTAGACAAGGCTGCCCACTCTCTCCCTACTTATTCAATATAGTTCTTGAAGTTCTAGCCAGAGCAATCAGACAACAAAAGGAGGTCAAGGGGATACAGATCGGAAAAGAAGAAGTCAAAATATCACTATTTGCAGATGATATGATAGTATATTTAAGTGATCCCAAAAGTTCCACCAGAGAACTACTAAAGCTGATAGACAACTTCAG
>NC_046158.1:128528831-128549898 GCF_011064425.1 Rattus rattus | reverse complement strand
TACTCAGCTATCAAAACCAATGAATTTATGAAATTCATAAGCAAATAAATGGAACTGGAAAATATCATCCTGAGTGAGGAAACCCAATCACAGAAAAACACACATCATATGCACTCATTGATAAGTGGATGTTAGCCCAAATGCTCTAATTACCCTAGATGCACAGAACACATGAAACTCAAGAAGGATGACAAAATGCGAATTCTTCACTACTTCTTTAAAAGGGGAACAAGAATACCCTTTGCAGGGAATAGGGAGGCAAAGTTTAGAACAGAAGCAGGAGGAACGGCCATTCAGAGCCTGCCCCACATGTGGCCCATACAAATACAACCACCAAACTAGATAAGATGGATGAGGCAAAGAAGAACAGGCTGACAGGAATGGGATGTAGATCCCTCCTGAGAGACACAACCAGAATACGGCAAATACATAGGTAAAGGCCAGCAGCTAACCACTGAACTGAGAACGGGACCCCTGTTGAAAGATTCAGAGAAAGGACTGAAAGACTTTGAATGGGCTTGTGACCCTATATGAACAACAATGCCAACCAACCAGAGTTTCCAGGGACTAAGGCACAACCCAAAGACTATACCTGGACAGACCCTGGGCTTCAACTGCATACGTAGCAATGAATAGCCTAGTAAGAGCACAAGTGGAAGGGAAAGCACTTGGTCCTGCCAAGTCTGAACCCCCATTGAACGTGATTTTTGGGGGGAGTTTGGTAATGGGGGAGGATGAGGAGGGGAACACGCATGTAGAAGGGGAGTGGGGAAGGGTTAGGGGAATGTTGACCGGAAAACTTGGAAAATGAATAACAATTGAAGTGTAAATGAGAAATACACAATTTAATAAAGATGGAGGGAAAAAAAGAAAGAAGAAACTGCAAAGTTTATATTGGGAGTATAATAAACCTGTTCTGAGAAGAATACTACACCTAATCAAGACTTCAACAGGAATGCGTTTGTTTTTTGGAAATAAAGGAACTGAATTCATGATGTCATTTTTGAGGTTCTCACGTCAAACAACAGGGAAATTTATCTGTTGAGTCAAAACTGAAGTACACAGTGTATGTTACAACTTAGGTCCAACGGATCAATGTTCCACCCAGACATGGCAGTACAATTAATCAATATTGTGCATGTTATACTGTTGTTAAAGTTACATTGGTGGCAGTTTCATTACATGCTTATCTATGGTTTTAATTAGTCTCAGAGGAAGGGAGTATTGAGTTCCCTTGTAGAAAGCTTCCAGAATTCATTATTTGAAGCTGTGCATGTGAAACATAATTAACTCCGAAGACTTAGCTGGAAACAATGAATCATTGTAAACATAAAACAAGTAAAGGTACTGAAAATACCTAATATGGGTGTTAACTCTTATCAGAATCTGTATGGGAACCACATAATGGAAATGGGAGGAGAAAGAATGAATGAGTGTGAAGATAGCAAACCATCTACCAATTTATGCCTTTCAGGCAGAACTTAAGATTTCTAAATCTTTCAAGGAAGACTAACATTTGTCTCACAGTTTCAGGATATGCAGACCTTAGACATTTTTCATTTTATTTTTCTTTGATTTACATTTTTCATTTTATTTTTCTTAGATTTACATTTATTTTTCTTCTTACTTACATTTCATGCATTCCCTTCCTCTGTTCAATACCTCCTTTCCCTCCCCTGGCTTTTATGAGGATGGACCTACTCCCACCCACCCACTCCAACCTTAATGCCCTGGCTTTAACCTGCATTGGGGAAACAATCCTTCACAGGACCAAGGGCTTTTCCTTCTATTGAGGCTGAACAATGCCATTCTCTGCTACATATGTGGCTGGAGTCATGGTTCCTTCCATGTATACAAAGTGGTTTGTGGTTTAGTACCTAGGAACTCTGTCAGGGTCTGGTTGCCTGATGTTTTTGTTCTTCCTATGATGTTGCAAACTCCTTCAGTGCCTTCAGTTTGTTCTCTAACTCCTCCATTTGGTTCCCTTTGTTGTGTCCAATGGTTAGCTGCAACAAACCTCATCTGTATCATTAGGCCTTTGGCAGAGCCTCTCAGGAGAAACGTGTATCTGGCTCCTCTCATGAAGCATTTCTTGCCATCAGCAATCATGATTGCATTTGGTGGCTGCAATAGGATGGATTCCCAGGTGGGCCAGTCTCTGGATCAACTATTCTTCTGTTCCTGCTTCATTCATTGTCTCTGTGAGAACTAATACTCATATTACAAACCAATATTAAAGTATTCTCAACACAATATAAAACCTGGAGTACTATACTAGAACTGTGTTTTGGAATGTTCCAGGTCTATGGGTAAATATTATTTACATATATTTTTATTAATTTAAATTTTAAATGATATCCTCTTTATTAATTTCCCTTCCAGCCACATGCTTTCTCAACACACCTCACCCTCCTCCCTTTGCCTCTGTGAGCGTGCTCCCCCCCCCTTTCTTCCAGTCCTGCCTCATGCCTTTAGCATGCCTCTATGCTGGGGCATCAGGCCTCCCTCTCCTCCCGCTGATATCAGATAAGGCCATCCTCTGCTACATATCTATTTGGAGTCCTGGCTCCCATCCATGTTTACTCTTTGGTTGGTGGTTTATCCCTAGGAGATCTGGGTGGTCCAGTTAATATTGTTCTTCTTATGAGGTTGCAATCCCCTTCAGCTGCTTCCATCCTTCCACTACCTCTTCTACTGGGGTCCCTGGGCTCAGTCCAATATGTGGTTGTAAATATCTGTATCTGTATTGATCAATGCTTGTAGAATCTCTTGCAATAGCAATATCAGTCTCCTATCAAAAAGTATTTTTATCAGCAATAATGTGGTATTTGTTGTCTGCAGATAGAATGGATCCCTATTTGTGGAGGTCTCTGTATAGCCTTTCCTTCAGTCTCTGGTCCATTTCTTGTCCCTGACTTTCTTTTGGAATGGAATATTTCTGGGTTTAAAATTTTCAGATGTGTGGGGTCAACATTCGTCAAACGGGGACCTTGCTTATATACTAGAAGTAGTTTCTACAAGTTGTATCTCCCATTTTTTGGTATTTCACTGAAAGTCATTGCCATTGGTTCCTGGAAACCTCTCACTTCCCTGGAGCCTGGGATTTTCTAGTGGCTACCCCAGTTCATCATCCCCTCTGCTACCTGTTTTTTCAATTTCCTGATCCTCTGTATTTCTCTCAGGTCCCTTACAAACCTGTTCTTGCCCCCTTTATACTCCCCCTCCTCCCTCCCTGGTCTGTCCCTCCCCCTCACTCCTTGGTCTTTTTTGTTCCATGTTCTATGTAGAATAAAGACTCCTCTATAATTTGTTCTGCCTTCTTCTTATTTATAAGGTTTGTGGACTGGATCAAGGGCATTCTGAGCTTTTATAGTATGCAAATCATCAGTGAATACATACCTTGGGGTTTTTTCTGTGGAGGGACTACAGGATGATATTTATATTTTCATCCATTTCTGAGAATTTCATATGAAGTCATTATTTTAATGGCTGAGTAGTAATTCATTGTGTTAAATGTACCAAAACTTGTATCCATTTTAATTTTAAGGAACATCTGTTTTTCTTAGGTTCTGATATTATGAATAAGGCTGCTTTAAACATAGTGGAGCTTGTGTCCATATTAAACTTGGAGCATCATTGGGGTATATGCCCAGTAGTGGTATAGCTTCAGGTAGAACTATTTCCACTTTCTGAGGAAACACCAAAACGATTTCCAAAGTGGTTTTAAAAGATTGAAGTCCTACTAGGACAGAATGAGTGTTCCTCTTTCTCCAAATCCTTACGAGCATGTGCTGTTGCCTGACTTTGTGATCATAGTCATTCTGATTGGTTTGAAGTGGAATCTCAGGGTTGTTTGATTTACATAACACTGATGAATAAGGATGTTGAACATTTCTTTAGGAGATACTCTGCCATTTTAGATTCTTCAGTTCAGAAGTCTTTATCTCTGTACACGACTTTAATAGGATTATTTAGTTCTCTTGAATTTAACTTCTCAAGTTCTTTGTATATTTTAGATATTAGCCTACTATCAGACGTAGTATTTGTAAAGATGTTCTTCCAATGTGTGAGTTGTCATTTTATTTATTTGACCTGAAATTTCCCATTGTTTGAAGCATTCCAAATTCTGCTGTCCACTGAAGGAAGTAAAGTAGGAAAACAAATGAAACCGATGCTCTGTGTTAAATGTAGCTACTAATGGTGATCATTAGGTGATAAAACCAACCTGAAACCTTTTTAGAGTTACAAAGTGTGACTAACTCTTATCCCAAAATCAATAGGATCATTCAATCATGCTGACTTCTAAAACCTTCCCTTCTTCTCAGAGCAGATCATGTACTGGCAATGGTTTTTACCTGTCCTTATGGTTTCTATTCCAGGCTGGTTCTACCTTTACTAACAATATTGAAAATGTTAGTCCCAGCCTTCACCTTTGGTATCCCGTTCCTTCTATTTAATAAAGATTCAAAGAAAAAGGTCCTGAAAATGATCCCAATTGGAAGTAGTTGTGTGTGTGTGTGTGTGTGTGTGTGTGTGTGTGTGTGGTCAGATGGCAATCATATTGGCATGGATCCAAAATAAAAGTTAGCTACAAAAAAGTAAATTAAAACATACATGTAAATGAAAATACAGAACTTCACAATAATTTTGTTTTTTTCTTCAAAATCAGAGTCTGACTTCTACAAATTTCTTTCAGTGGGAATTCTATAATTTAAAAGGTGTGTATTTGATAATGCCTTGTTTCCTGACACGTTGGGTAGGGTGGCAGAGGTACTATGGTCATGCATTTTTATAGATATGTGGATATTTTGAGAAAATGGGTGTATTTGAGGGAAATATGTAGAAATGTAATTATTTATGAATGAATAGAGCTGGGGATGAATATATATGAACTTGTATGTTAGAGTAAGGGTATGCGCACAAATCGTAACTTAAATGTTGAAGTGTTTGTGATTGAATTCTTCATACTGAGTAGAAAACCTTCTGTAAGTTGGTTTTCCTCTCTGGACTGGATGACCCTTTTCAAAGACACTTCCTTTGGAGATGATAATTAATTAACCTGAGTTTCAGCAGCTTTCCATGTGGCCATGAAAGAAAAGAGCCACAAACAGAACAAAGGTAACCAGAGCTGCCCCTTAAACTTTTCCATATGTATAGAGTTATTTCTGGCAACACCATAACTCTCAGACACAATCCTTTCATTCCTAACTCCACTGAATGGATTTTATTCTTCTCTTTTGTCCTGTTTCCTTCTTCTTCAACAGCACAAGACAACTCATAAAAGATGGCCATAAGTCAAACAATCAGTAGGGCAGGCATCAATTTCTATAAAGATGAGTTATTTGTTGTATGAGGAATAATCCATGAAGCTAAAGAATGCTGAAACAAATGATAAACAAATTAATTATTTCAGTTACAAAGGGTTACTGAAAAGAGAAACTTACCAGTGAGAAGTGATGCAATTAATCCTGTTTCTTTTCTAAAGCGGACTCCTAGAGTAACAATATACTATATAACATTGCCTGGAAGCGTCAGATGCAGGAAGCTCCTATCTAAACTGGCCAACTGTCCCTTCGAAGAACAAACAGAACAGTTAAAGGTATGAACACTAAGTGACCCCTCTTGTTGAAAGAATCTTGTGAAAATTAGGACCAATGTATAATATCTGAGAAGGGTTTTGTGCTAGTGTTTTATGCTTTTGGCAAGAGTCCATAACAATATTCTCCTTTTACTGGGAACTTTACTACCAAGGGTATGATTGAATTTTTGCTAGTTGACAGAATAAAGAGTTGTGGAGATGGTTGCTTGTCAGAGGAGAGTCTTTTACTCCCAACCTCACCCTCATTTGCAGGATGCACTTGTAAAGGTCCCATCACATCATTCAGGTACTGATGTGGGGTGGTTATAAGAAGACAAATGGTTCATGACCTCTGGCCATTAGCTATCTCTTACTGTTCTGGTTCCAGAAGCTAATGGTTTCTGACTTTTGATTTCTGATGTTAAGAAAGTATTGGGAAAAGAAACTTAGTTTCTTTGGTGCTTTTACTTGGGGATCTCTTGATAGACAGTTAAGAGCTTACGAATTCATTAACCTTTTGTGAGCCACAGAAAATGAAAAAGGGTAAAAATAGAGTCAAGCATACACACAGAGAGAGACACGCACACACGAATTTGGCTCATGTCTACATGGAGACATACATGTTAATAATCAAAATTATTAAGCATACATGTGTATATAAACACAGACAGAGAGAAAGATATACATATATACTATCTAAAAATATAAACATTTTGTGAATAGAGAAGATTCAATAACAGCTACACACTACACTTTACTTTTCTCTCAGCATTTTATAGCTTTTTAGACAAAAGGTGTTTAAGAATTTACCTCACAGATAAAATTTCAAAGAAAGGAGTTACAGAAGGTTATAGATAGTCAGTTCAAAGTAGTGTTTCACTGTATAAACTCATTATAAGTTTAAAACAACAGTTTCACATGTCCTTGTTAAATTACAGTGCCCATTGGTAGCATCATCAATGGATATTACCTATGATTAATGTCTTCCATTGATCTAAACTATGTCCCAAATTTATTTCTCTTCTTATTTCAATTTTTAAAGTTTGTTTCATTCATTATAATTAACTAATTATATTATGAGGAGATGCATGCTCTATTCTTGATTTTAACGTTATTACATCTTTCTGGAAAAACAAAACCATCTCCTTAAATTTCTTTCTTAAATTATTGAATCAAATCAAGAATGCTATAGTCGTTATTCATCTAAACAGCACTATTATATAAAAGTATGCCTGCATATTGATTTGAAGAATATGTGTTCAATATTGTAAGATGATGCCCAGAAATTATTAAGCAGTAATAGTGGCGGGAAAGAAATATCAGAAGTGAGAAGCTATTTTGGGATGGACCTATGCCATTCAGAGCACACCAATCATAGCTATGAAAAATGGTGGGCCATCTCCAGAAAACCTATTTGCTTGCCATCAACTTACATGGTTGGTCACATGCACATAAACATCTGCCACATGTTCCTGACTTTAATCCCTCTTGCTGAAATCCTGCTTCTACCACCAGATGCTGTCTTATACATTGGGTTCCTGTGATACTACATTCTGGGGTGGCAGCGCTTATCTTCTCAAATATTTGTATCACATCTTATTTTCATGATCAATATTCCCATCTTTGATTTTCCATGTGCCATGTTAATGACATCAATGTCAGAACTAGATGCCCTTAGACTCTGTGGACCTCCTGCATGTGTACCAGATTCAGGATCTCATGAGTTCTTGATTGTGCACATAAAATCTTGTGGACTATGAACAACTGAGGTAATGATCATTGTCCACTGAAGAGTTATGCTGAATATCCAGGGACCCAAGGACACTGGAATGACCAGTGTGTCATTTGCATGGTTACCATTTCCACTTCAGTTATCAGTATGATTATATTCCATTTAATTTTAAGATCCCTAATAATCTATATTTCTTTCCACTTTTAGAGAGAAATATGTTACTTTCAACTGTATCCAGATTATATTGAGCAAAATATACATGCTGTAAGATTCGATTGTTATACCAAATGAGACTCTGAGACTGACTGGGCTGTTACCCAGCACTTGCAGGCATTGATTCTAGTTCTGGAACTCTAATATGGAATCACCCTTCAGTATGGATCCCAGGAGTCGAAGAGACATGCAGTCCAGTTATGTACACCTGAACAATTGTCTTCCTTTTACATTTCACACACTTCTTTTAAATAAACCATTGTAAGCCTGCCATGACAAACCTATGCTTTGCTCAATAAAAGTACTGCCATTCATCTTGAGTTGTTGTCTGAGAACAACTACCATGTGGGTAAATGGAATCAAATGCAAAGAAATGTGAGATTCTTATCAACAAGTCTGTGTTAAGTATGCTGTATTCTCTGTGATAATATCCGCATTTCATAGGCACATGTAGTTTTTTCTGTATAAATGAAGATTCTGACTTTCTATCTAAGAAGATCAGAATATAGTAGATAATCTTCTATCTCAAGGAAGATATGCACTGTAGTTATAACAGCAAAGTTAAAGTTACATCTAACTGACTCATGTGGATGACTAACATTCACAACATCACAGCCAGCCCTTTGTTAATATCCGTCTCTCTATATCTCAAGGAATCACAGTGAATACCTCACAGGGTTGACTTTGAATCAGATCTGTTGTTTTAAACATTTAAAGAAAAAAATAATCTCTCTTCTGGATAGGAGAATGTAAAACTAGTGTTCTCTGGGAGAAAATCTCAACAGGTATATGCACAGAACTAATGTGCTAGATAATACATCCCATCTAGTACATATCACAGTTATATATAAATATACATGCTGATTCTATTTTTAAATTTTAAGAATTATACATGGTCTGAGGATGCTGAAGAGAAAATTTATATTCTGTGCCCATATGGATGTATAAAATAAAGTCTTACAATTCAATGTTTTTGAAATATATAAATATTTGTGTATAGCTCCATCTGCACCCAGTGATGAGGCTGTCCACAGCCTTTGGATCCAAAACCTGCTAGCAGAGAACTGGACTGCCAGAAGGGCTCTTCCACCTAAGCTCACAGGTAGGAACCTACTTTCTTTTCACTGACTATCCAAAGAGAGTGCTGCCTAGATCACATGGTGGGCAAGAGCCGCAGGTCTGCCTAAGACTGTACAACCCTGTCTCGATCAGCTTCCAGAAGTATGTGGGATACTGGACCCACAGGACAGATTGTTACAGGATACTTCCCATCTCCATCTGAGTCTAGAGATAAGGCTGTCTGACAGCTCTTAAGACCCAAAACCTGCCCACAGAGAGCAGGTGAGGCTTATAGGCTTACAAGCCCACATAAGGGACAAGATTCACTCAGAGACAGCAAGACCAACAAACATCAGAGATTACCACATGGTGAGAGGCAAGCACAAGAACCTAAGCAACAGAAACCTAGACTACTTGTCATCATCAGAATCCAATACTCCCACCACAGCAACTATTATATATTCCAACACACTGTAAAGCAAGATTTGGATTTAAAATTACATCTCATGATGATGAGAGATGTCTTTAAGAATGACATAAATAACTCCCTTAAAGAAATATAGGAGAAACTTTTTTATATCATTAATGTCCCGAGAAATAGGACACTATATTGATTAGTTCAGCAAAGAAAAGAGTTAAAGACATACTCACTCTGGATAGCAACATTCGCTCACTTGTGTCTTGGAGAGTAAAAAAGAAGAAATAAGTTGAGCACTAATTATTACTTCATGTTTTATGACTGTGAATATAATCGGATCATCTGCCCTGACATCCTTCTGTTATTTTTTATGTGATATGTGCACTGGGTCTGACAGGCAAAATAAACCCTTTCTCTCTAAAAAAAAATAAAGAAAGAAAGGAAATACAGAACACAGGTAAAGAAGTGGAAGCCCTTAAAGAAGAAACACAAAAATACCTTAAAGAAATGCAGGAAAACACAACCGTTGGACTTAACAAAAAAACCAATAAAGGACTTAGAGAAAATACTTAAGAAGATGAAGGTGTTTGTAACCCCATAGGAATAACAAAATATCAACCAACCAGACCCACGGAGCTCAGGGTAGCAAACCACCAAATGGTACACATAGAGGATGTAGCTCCAGCAAAATATGTACTGTGGCAGATACCATTGTCATCAATAGGAGGAAAGCCCTTGGTCTTAGAAGGGTCACTTGTATACCAATGTAGGTAAAGCCAGCGTGCTGATGTGGGAATGGTGTGTGAGAGTGAGGCATCTAGTAGAAGCAGGGAGAGGAAGGAGGATATGGAACAGAAGGAAAGAGGATAACATTTGTAAAACCATTATGTAATTGTATGAAATATCTGACAAAAATTTAAAAACATTTGTGCATATAATTATGTACTAATATGAATATATCATCTGTCTTACTTAATTGTATTCACTGTAATAAATGAGCCAGTCTCTTTTTAAATGCAGCTCTCATGTCTTATTGAGTCAAGATAGTCAATGACCTTCCAGAATCTCCTGGGGTCTACTAGGGTTGCAGATAGTACTGCTGAACTATTTACACGGATGCTGGGGATCCTAAATAAGGCCCTGATTCTTGTATTGCAGTCACTTAACCATTGAAAGATTTGATCAAGCCTAACATCATGTTTCATGCAGTTGTATGGAGAATTCTCTCCACTAGGGAACAGTTTGTCCTTTACTGGTAAACACTTATTTATAATACTCTAGACTTATTCTACCTTATCTTTTTTTAACCTGGAAATGGTGTCATATCTGACACTTTGTGGCTCAGTCAATAAGGATGAATCCTTACTTCTCCTACGAATCACTACAGCCACAATGGGAGAAATTTGATCCCATTCCAGATGTTTACTCATACACTTAAGTGACATACAGAACTCAGCAAAGCATTTAGGTTTAACCACTGTGCATGAAGAATGTCCTTAGCACAGTTCTCAGCTAGTAATGACATTGTATTAGGTAACAGAAATATAGACAAGGCCAAAGAAATCTAAATAGGTAAACTGTAGTTTCACAGTAGATGTTAGTATTTTACTTCAACAACATTATAGTGGATGCATTATCTAATAACATAAAGTCTAAATATTATTTCAAAGAATAGATTTAATACAAAAGTCTATAATATTCTAATGCATTAAATTTGAACATTTATCTGGTAATGATTTTGATGTTATAAACAGGCTACAGAAAATTAATAATGGAGGACACTCAAAGTTGAAGTATATGTCTCAGTTTTATTTTTAAAAGATAAGAATGAACCATATCCCATGGACTTACTTTTGTTTTCTCAAAGTGTTTCAGTGTGGTATGAGAATTCATTTTACAAAATTAGAACTTCATAACTGAAGATGATGCATGCAAATTTACCATCTACCATTCTGAATCGTTGTTAAGTCCTACCTGGATATCAAATCATCCATGATCATGCTTGTGCATTTTCATGTTCCTGATTGCTTTGAGTGTTTAGAGCAACATTACATATCCCTTCTATTATTACCAATTGAATATCTAATATAACCACTAGTGACATATAAAGTAGATACAAATTTAGGGGGAGGAAAATATTGCTGTTGCTTCCTTCTTCCACTCTACTAATTACTTGAACAGTACCTTTAATCAATTCTGATGATATTATCAGAATGATAGTACCTTCAAGAAAGTACTCAGAAGAAAAAAATAAATAAAAGTTTTCCATGGCACTAAAACAATTCTCAGTCATATGCTCTAATGGTCCTTCCAGTTCTCATTCATTTTACACCACTTCAACATTGATGATGTCCTCTAGTCTTTCATCTCTCTAGGCATCCACATGAGATATTGATAACTTAAATCCTCTCATATATATATATATATATATATATATATAATTTTCATGTATTTTCATGACACTCAGATGATGCTACATGGCTTCTGAAGTACTGGATTCTTATCCCTGTGTGGTAGTACATGTTATTGTATGTATAAGCAGGTGTAAGCATGATACTGGAAAAGTCAAGGAAAATCAGATAGGAAAAGAAGACAAATATCCTGAAACTTGATCAAGACTTACTGTAGAGAGCTGCAACATGCTGCACCTCAAATATGGCTCTGGTTTCCACCTTCCACTCTCCCAACGGCGGGTGAGCGCTCCTTGCAGTAAACAAGTCCTTATTTGGCTATGTCTGCCTGGCCTGCTGGCTTCTGCATAGTGACAGCCTATCTACATGACCCACGTGGCTTGCTAGGACTGGCCAGAGCTAGCTATTTAAGTGTGGTGCAGGGCGTTCCCCAGGGAGAGAGAGTCAGAAGAGATAGAGGTCAGAAGATTGTATCAAGGTTCCTGAGTAAAACTGCTTGAAGAAGATCTTCTGTGGTCGTGTCTTCCTTGCTGGTCGAGGTTGGGCGCGGCAACTTACTTTGCATAATATCCGATATACTGTGAGAGGTGTTGATAGCCTACAAAGGCTAAGAAACCAGGAAGTGACTCACTGTGATTCATTTTGCTATTTTTTTTCCCATCTTTATTAACTTGAGTATTTCTTATTTACATTTCGATTGTTATTCCCCTTCCCTGTTTTCAGGCCAACATCCCCTTAACCCATCCCCTTGCCCTTCTCATGGGTGTTCCTTCCCCATCCTCCCCCCATTACCAGCCTCACCCCAACAATCAAATTCACTGGGGGTTCAGTCTTAGCAGGAACAAGGGATTCCCTTTCCACTACTGCTCTTACTAGGGTATTCATTTCTACCTACGTGGTTGGAGCCCAGGGTCAGTCCATGAATAGTCTGTGGGTAGTGGCTTAGTCCTGGCAGCTCTGGTTAGTTGGTATTGTTGTTCATATGGGGTCTCAAGCTCCTTCAAGCTCTTTCAGTCCTTTTTAAGATTCCTTCAATGAGGGTCACATTCTCAGTTCTGTGGTTTGCTGCTGGCATTCGCCTATGTACTTGCTGTATTCTGGCTGTGTCTCTCAGGAGAGATCTGCATCTGGTGCCTGTCAACTTGCATTTCTTTGCTTCATCCATCATTTCTTATTAGGTGGCTATATGTGTCTGGGCCACATGGGGGCAGGCTCTGAATGGGTGTTCCTTCTGCCTCTGTTCTAAACTTTGCCTCCCCTATTCCCTGCCAAGGTATTCTTTCCCCTCTTAAAGAAGGTAGAAGGCATTCGCATTTTGGTCATCCCCTCTTGAGTTTCATGTGTTCTGTGCATCTAGGAGTAATTCAAGCATTTGGGCTAATAGCCACTTATCAATGAGTGCATACCATGTGTGTTTTCTGTGATTGGGTTACCCTACTTGGGATGATATTTTCCAGTCCCATCCATTTGCCTATGAATTTCATGAAGTCATTGTTTTTGATAGCTGAGTAATATTCCATTGTATAGACATAACACATTTTCTGTATCCGTCCCTCTGTTGAAGGGCATCTGGATTCTTTCCAGCTTCTGGCTATTATAAATAAGGCTGCTATGAACATAGTGGAGCACGTGTCTTTGTTATATGTTGGAGCATCTTTTGGGTATATCCAAGAGAGGTATATCTGGGTCCTCAGGTACTTAAATGTCCAATTTTCTGAGGAACTTCCAGATTGATTTCAGAACAGTTGTGCCAGTCTGCAATCCCACCAACAATGGAGGAGTGTTCCTCTTTCTCCACATCCTCTCCAGCATTTGCTGTCACCTGAGTTTTTGATCTTAGCCATTCTCACTGGTGTGAGGTGAAATCTCAGGCTTGTTTTGACTTGCATTTCTCTTATGACTAAAGACGTTGAACATTTCTTTAGGTGCTTCTCAGGCATTTGGCATTCCTCAGTTGTTAATTCTTTGTTTAGCTCTGAACCCCATCTTTTAATAGGGTTATTTGTCTTCCTGTGGTCTAACTTCTTGAGTTCTTTGTATATTTTGGATATAAACCCTCTATCAGTTGTAGGATTGATAAAGATCTTTTCCCAATCTGTTGGTTGCCGTTTTGTCCTAACCACAGTGTCCTTTTCCTTCCAGAAGCTTTGCAGTTTTATGAGATCTCATTTGTCGATTCTTGATCTTGGAGCATAAGCCATTGGTGTTTTGTTCAGGAAATTTTCTCCAGTGCCCATGTGTTCAAGATGCTTCCCCACCAGTTCTTCTATTAGTTTGAGTGTATCTGGTTTGATGTGGAAGTCCTTGATCCACTTGGACTTAAGCTTTGTTCTTTTTTTTTTTTTTGAATGGTTTTAATCTTATTGAATTTAATTCCAGTTACACATCTCTTGTTTATCACCAAGGTATACATTCCACTACTGCATTCTTAGGGTTTCCATGCCATGCTCCTGCTTGTGGTTCATAGGCATCATGGCTGGATAGGACTCCAGGTTGCTTCCCTCCTTTGGAAGCTTAAATGGCACCATTTGGTGCCAGGGAATCTAGTCCTCAGTGAGGAATGAAGTGGAAACTTCTGGTTTCGTTGGGAAGTCAGTTATATCAAATGGTGTTTTGTTGGGGAACACAGGGGAAAGTATGTTTTGCTGAAGCAGTCACGTGAAAGGATGTGTAATAGTTAGAAATATTAAGCTTTGTTCTTTAAAGTTGGTATACTCAACACCAAGAATACAATTAGAACCATCCCCTACTAACGAGAATATGAACCATGCTTATAGCAAATTTACCCAAAATTCCTTGTAATCTATGCCTGTTAATAATTACTTGAGGTTTTTGACCTTTTTTTAACTTTTCTGTATGATTTTATTTTTAAATGTGTGAATTTTCTATATAAAGAATTTTGTACTCTTATTTGATATGTATATGTTTGTGTGTGTTTGTGTGTGTATATATATATATGTGTGTGTGTGTGTGTGTGTGTGTGTGTGTGGTTTTGTGTGTATATATATATATATATGTTTGTATATATATGTTTGTAAGAATATATATATATATATGTATATATATATCAAGAGAGGGAGAAATATTTTACATAAATTTTTAAAGTTCATGGAGACTTTATTAGAGTTTTAAAAAACTCAGCACAGGCAAGATATGAATGTAAGAAGGTTCCGAGGGGGGGTTGGGGATTTAGCTCAGTGGTAGAGCACTTGCCTAGCAAGCGCAAGGCCCTGGGTTCGGTCCCCAGCTCCAAAAAGAGAGCTTGTGAAAGCAAGATCAGGGGAAAATAACATATGGACACTAAGAGAACAGAAATGCCAGCCCAGGCTACTATACACAGCAAAAATCACAATTAACATATATGGAGAAACAAAGACATTTCATTAAAAAACCAAATTTACATAGCATCTTTTACAAACCCATCCATAAAAAGGATAATAGATGGAAAACTACAACACAAGGAGAGAAAGTACATGCATGAGACAGCAAAAAAGTAATCTAATTGGAACTAACCTAAAAGAAGATACCCACACAAACATAATTCCAACTCGAACAACAAAAATATCAGGAAAAAACAATCATTTGTCCCTAATATATTTCAACATCAATGGACTCAATTCCACAATAAAGAGACATAGACTAACAAATGAGATGGGTGGAGAGGACCCAACATTTTGCTGCATAGAGGAAATACACATCAGTGACAAAGACAGAAACTACCTAAGAGTAAAAGGCTGAGAAAAAATTTCCAAACTAAGGGTTCTAAGAAACAAGCTGGAATACTCATTCTAATATCAAATAAAATCAACTTTCAACCAAAATATATCAATAAAGGTAAGGAAGGACACTTCATACTCATCAAAGGAAAATCTACCAAGATGAACTGTCAGTTCTGAAAATCTATGCTCCAAATGCAAGGGCAGAAACCCACAATCATAAAAGAAACTTTACTAAAGCTCAAAGCATATATTGCACCAAACGGAATAATAATGGGAGACTTCAACACTCCAGTATCATAAATGGACAGATCATAAAAACAGAAACTAAACAGAGCTCTATGAAATTATTGGAATTTATAACCGAATGGGTTTAACAGATATCTATAAACATTTCATCCTCAAACAAAAAAACATAACTTCTAAGCAGCTCATGAAACCTTCTCCAAAATTGACCATATAATCGGTCACAAAGAGACCTCAATAGATACAAGAAGACTGAATAATCCCATGTATCATGTCAAATCAGCCTGGACTAAGGCTGATCTTCAATAACAACAATGAAAAAAACATAAGAGAAAGCCAACATACACATGGAAATTTAAAAAAAAAAACTCTACTCAATGATAACTTGGGCAGGGAAGAAATAAAAAAGTTACAGACTGTTTAGAATTTAATGAAAAGAGGGCACAACGTACCAAAACTTATGGGACACAATGAAAGCAGAGCTAAGAGAAAACACATATCTCTGAGTGCCTCCAAAAAGAAACAGGACAGAGTATACACTAGGAGCTTAACCAAACACCTGAAAACTCCAGAACAAAAGGAAGCAAATACACCGAAGAGGATTAGCAGGCAGGAAATTATCAAATTCAGGGCTAAACTCAACCAAACAGAAACAAACAACTATACATATAATTCCCCAAAGCAGGAGATGATTCTGTGAGAAAATCAACAGGGTATATCAACACTTAGCCATAGATGACACAGAGATAGTATCCAAATTAACAAAATGAGAAAGCAAAAATTAAAAGGCCAGCATGACAACAAAACCTGAAGAAATTCAAAAATCTAACAGACCCTACTAAAAAACCTGTCCACAACAAAATTGGAAAATCTGGAGAAAATAAAGAATTTTCTAGAGAGATACCAGGCACCAAAGTTAAATCAGGATCAGATAAAGCATATAAAGTATCCCATAACCCCTGAAGAAATAGAAGCATTCATTAAAAGTCAACCAACCAGGCAAAATTTAGGGCAGAGGCTAGGCAAAGTTTAGAGCAGAAACTGAAGGAACCGCCATTCAAACCTGCCCCACATGTGGCCCACATTATATATATCAACCAAAACTAGATAAGATGGATGAAGCTAAGAAGTGCATGCTGACAGGAACTGAATACAGATCAATCCTGAGAGACATAGTCAGCACATAGCAGTACAGAGGCCATTGCCAGCAGCAAACCACTGAACTGAGAACAGGATCCCCGTTGGAGGAATTAGAGAAAAGACTGAAAGAGCTGAAGGGACTTGTGACCCCATAAGAACAATGCCAACAACCAGAGCTTCCAGGGACTAAACCACTACCCAAAGATTGTACATGCACTAACGCTGGACTCCAAGTGCATGTTTATCCATGAATAGCCTTGTTGGGGCACCAGTGAAAGGGGAAGCCCTTGGTCTTGCCAAGGTTGGACCCCCAGTGTATGGGACAATTAGGGGGCAGTAATGGAGGTGGATGGTGTGGGGAACACCGATAGAGCAGGGGAGGTGAAAGGGGAAGGGCTGATGGACAGGAAACCTGGAAAGAAATAATATTTCAAATGTAAATAAGAAATACCCAGTTTAATAAAAATGAGGGGGAAAGCCTCCCAGCAATAAAAGCCAAGGACAAGATGAATATAGTACAGAATTCTATCAGACCTTCAAAGAAGACCTAACGCCAATACTCTTCAAACTATTCCACAAAAAAGTGACAGAAGGAACTTTACACAATTTGTTCTATGAAGCTACAATTACACTCATGCCTAAACCACACAAAGACCCTATGAAGAAAGAGAAATTCTAACCAATTTCCCTCATGAATATTGGTGCAAAAATACTCAACAAAATTCTCACAAACCAAAACCA
Source organism: Rattus rattus (assembly GCF_011064425.1). Classification (NCBI taxonomy): domain Eukaryota; kingdom Metazoa; phylum Chordata; class Mammalia; order Rodentia; family Muridae; genus Rattus; species Rattus rattus. Next base: position 128,532,644 of record NC_046158.1, on the reverse strand, counting down.
AGAACACATCAAAATGACCATTCACCATGGTCAATTAGGCTTCATAGCAGAGATGAAAGAATGGTTCAATATATAAAATCCATCAGTATAATCCATGATATAAACAAACTCAAAAAACAGACAAACAAAAAAAAACCCTCCACATGATCATCTCATTAGAGGCTGAAAAAGCATTGACCAAATTCAACACCATTCATGAGCCCATATTATATCAAGAGAAAAGATTTAGTGCAACTGTGCAACAAATTGGTACTAGTGAGAAATGTAAAAGGGTGAAGGAAAAGAAATTCAGATGATACTCAATATAACATCTTGAGTATAATCTATATTACCAGAGAAGTTAAACTGTCAGGGACCATCTAGGAAAGGCTAAATCCTAGCAAGTGATCTTCCTAAAACAGTTTTATCATTTAATGTGGGCTGTGAAGAATGAGCTTTTACTGACAATGATCAAGAAATGACATTTACTGACTTGATTCCTGCTATTTCTATGGCATTCCTGTACATTATTAAATTAATATACAATCCATCCTCGGCAGTCTGCTATACTTTCTGGAACTCAATTCTCTCTCCAGCAAATTTCATCAGGCCTGTGTTTGATGAAGCATACAGGAAAGGTTTCTTTGCCCCAATCATAATTTCTACTCACTGAGAACTTTAGACCAAGCCAAATTTCCCATGAGCACCCTCCTATCCCAGAGGGACCTTCATTCTTCAGCCATATCTCACCCCATATTCGTCAAACATGTGATTCTGAATAATATATATCATATTTACTTCTGACACCTATTTCCCCTGCTCTGTGAGTTCTGTGGTACACTCCAAGCTGCCTTCAGCAGTCTGTTGTCCCAAGTAGACCCCATGTTCCTCCTATCACCACTCCACATTTATCAGACCTGGGAGTATGAACCATTCATGATAGCTTTTCTTCCCTCACCTATTTCCCTTTCTCTGTGAGTCCTCTGGTGCACCCTAAGATGCCCTGAGCAGTCTGCCCTCCGAGAAGGACTTTCATTTTTTGACCATCCTTCTGACCACCTTCATCAGACCTGCAAAAGCTGAACCATAGAAACATACTACTTAGGAATCACATTATAAGGATACTCATTCAAGGCCTGCCACATATGGACTACTGAGGCTAACTCTCTTCCCAATACCAACTACAGCAGGAACATTCAGGAAAAAAGACCATCTGAATGGCTAAAGGCCCTGAGAACAGCACCATCAATAAGAGCTATGGCAATATAACAACTTCTTGCAAAGCTATTCTACTACAGCAGCCCTGAATAACCTAACACAACTGAAACACAAGAAAATGATGTTAAATATGATCTAACAAAGATGATACATGCCTCTTAAGAGTAGATGAATGAATCACTTAAAGAAATGAAGGAAAATACAATCAAACTTTTAAAGGTCTTTAAAGAAGAAGGACACAAATCCCTTAAATACATATATATATATGTATATATATATGTATATATATATATGTATATATATACAAAAATGATGAAGCAATAAATAAAATAGGTCATGATGTGAAAATAGACATAGAAGCAATAAGGAAAACAAAATCTGAGGAAATCCTAAAGATGAAAGTCCTAGGGAAGTGAGCAAGGAGAGGAGATTCAAGCATCATGAATATAGTAAGAGAACTGGAAAAAAGATATTCAGACATAGAAGATACAATAGAAAAAAATCTATAGATTAGTCAAAAAGGTAAATCTAAAAATTCCATACTCAAAACATGCAGGAAATCTGGAATACCACAAAAAGACCTAACAGAAGAATAAAAGGAATTGGCAGAAGTGAATCATTCCAGCTCCAAGGCACAAAAAATATTTTGAACAAGGAAGAAAGTTTACTCAAAGTAAAGGAAAAGATGCCAGTAAACAAACAAAAAGTTTATTGTCTACCAATTAGACTACACCAAAAAAGAAATTCCTCTTGTCACATAATAATCAAAACATAAAAAACATCTGCAGAATAAAGAAAGAATATTAAGTTCCTGATTGCTGCAGCCGCAGAGAGCTCATAGGCAGCACCCCACGAGCAAACTTGAGCCTCCAGACCACAGGTAAGACCAACTTTTCTGCTGCAAGCGACCTGCCTGGTGAACTCAGGACACACAGAGGCAAAATTCCTCTAGGACTGGACACTTCCAGTATTTACCTCGAGTCCCAAACCTGCAGCTCTCTGCCCCCAAACTCCATGGGAGAGAGCCCTCACCACCTGGTCAGGTGGGCACTCCTGAGACTGCAGAGTGGAAGAGACCACCAACACTGCCCACCCCTGCCCACATCCCTGGCCCAAGAGGAAACTGTATACAGCCTCTGGGTTCCTGTAGAGGAGGGCCCAGGAACAGCAGGTCCACTGCGTCTGAGACACCGCCAGAACCTGAAGGGACCAACCAGATAAACAGTTCTCTGCACACAAATCCCGTGGGAGGGAGAGCAAAACCTTCAGAGAGGCAGACACGCCTGGGAAACCAGAAGAGACTGCACTCTGTACACATTACTGATTCCAGAGGAAAACACCAAATGCCATCTGGAACCCTGGTGCACGGAAGCTCCAAAAAGGGCGGTGCAGATCTTCCTGGTTGCTGCGGCCATGGAGAGCTCATAAGCAACACCCCACGAACAAACTTGAGCCTCGGGACCACAGGTAAGACCAACTTTTCTGCTGCAAGCGACCTGCCTGGTGAACTCAAGACACAGGCCCACAGGAACAGCTGAAGGCCTGTAGATAGGAAAAACTACACGCCCAAAAGCAGAACACTCTGTCCCCATAACTGGCTGAAAGAAAACAGGAAAACAGGTCTACAGCACTCCTGAAACACAGGCTTATAAGACAGTCTAGCCACTGTCAGAAATAGCAGAACAAAGTAACACTAGAGATAATCTGATGGCGAGAGGCAAGCGCAGGAACCCAAGCAACAGAAACCAAGACTACATGGCATCATCGGAGCCCAATTCTCCCACCAAAGCAAACACGGAATAACCAAACACACCAGAAAAGCAAGATCTAGTTTCAAAATCATATTTGATCATGATGCTGGAGGACTTCAAGAAAGACGTGAAGAACTCCCTTAGAGAACAAGTAGAAGCCTACAGAGAGGAATCGCAAAAATCCCTAAAAGAATTCCAGGAAAAAATAAATAAACAAGTAGAAGCCCATAGAGAGGAGTCACAAAAATCCCTGAAAGAATTCCAGGAAAACAAAATCAAACAGTTGAAGGAATTAAAAATGGAAATAGAAGCAATCAAGAAAGAACACATGGAAACAACCCTAGATATAGAAAACCAAAAGAAGAGACAAGGAGCTGTAGATACAAGCTTCACCAACAGAATACAAGAGATGGAAGAGAGAATCTCAGGAGCAAAAGATTCCATAGAATCATCGACTCAACTGTCAAAGATAATGGAAAGCAGAAAAAGCTACTGGTCCAAAACATACAGGAAATCCAGGACTCAATGAGAAGATCAAACCTAAGGATAATAGGTATAGAAGAGAGTGAAGACTCCCAGCTCAAAGGACCAGTAAATATCTTCAACAAAATCATAGAAGAAAACTTCCCTAACCTAAAGAAAGAGATACCCATAAGAATACAAGAAGCCTACAGAACTCCAAATAGATTGGACCAGAAAAGAAACTCCTCCCGTCACATAATAGTCAAAACACCAAACGCACAAAATAAAGAAAGAATATTAAAAGCAGTAAGGGAAAACAGGTCAAGTAACATATAAAGGCAGACCTATCAGAATCACACCAGACTTCTCGCCAGAAACTATGAAGGCCAGAAGATCCTGGACT
>NC_046158.1:128499053-128528731 GCF_011064425.1 Rattus rattus | reverse complement strand
AAAAAATATGTGCCAGGGTAGCTGTATACCTGGGGTGTTCCCACTGTCTCAGAGGAGAATGGGATGGAGTATGGGGGAGGGACTGTGTGTGGAGGAATGGGGGCAGCATTGGGTTGTAAGATGAATAAATAAATTAATTAATGGAAAATTATGTTTCTCCTTACCTAAGATCTTTTCAGGCTAACAGAGACTGATTTAAATATATATGTCCAGACTGAAATAAAACTCATTATCTTCTTTCCTCTACCTCCTTCAGCGAATCCTACCAGCATTCACCCAGGATCTAATGGAAGCAGATTCAGAGACTCACAGCCAAACATTAGATGGAACCGGGAGTGTCTTGTGGAAAGGTGGGGGAATGATTGAGCTAGCTGGAGTGGTCAGGGACACAAGAAAAAGACCTACAGAGTCAAGTAACATGGGCCCCTGGGGACTCACAGAAACTAAATCACCAACCAAAGAGAATGCATCGGCTGGATTTAGGTCCCCTGCACATATGTAGCAAATGTACAGCCTGGTCTTCATGTGGGTCCCCTAAAAAACTGGAGCATGGTCTGTGTCTGACTCTGTTGCTCCTAGCTGGACTGCTTTGTCTGGCCTCAATGGGAGAGGGTGTGCCTAGTCCTGCAGTCTTGGTACACAAGAGGAGGAGGGGGAGTGGAAGGGCGTATAATGGGGTCCTGAGAAGAGAGGAGTGGGGCTGAGATCAGGATAAACTGAATAAATAAATAAACAAACAAACATTTTTTTGTTTTGAATTGGCGCTTTACTGTAAGTTCACCATAGGCAAAACTTATTTTTACTGGTTTTGTATTTATGCTTATTAATGCCATCCTAATTTAAACATAAGTAATAGTGCTTTCTATAATGACAAAACTTTTTTGATATAAATTCTCAAAGTTCAAAGAATAATAAACCAGAGGTTGAACAAATTTGACCTGAAAAAAAATGCAACAGCAGTAAAGGGCAGAGCAGTTTGTTTCCTCGTGGACTCTGGGTCACTCTTTTACTATACAGTATACCCTGCCATGGCTACTAGCAAGCATAGCTCTTGCTTTGTTAAGACTGTCTTTGCAGGATACTCGTATCCAGGAGAAACAGTTTAAGCATAAATTCAATCACAAGCCACACTGGAAGAAAATGGCAATATTTAAGAAGGGAAACGAACATCTTCTGCTTCTCCCTAAATTAATCTGACCCATTATACACATTTCTCTTGGAATAGTTTTTCCAAATTTAAGGGGAAATCTGATAACTAATCCACCTAATTTTTTCCGGAGTTTCAAAGGTGAATAATAGAAAAAGTATTTAGCCCTAAGAATTACATCCCTACAAACTTCTTAAAGGGTTTTAACTTTGAGGTAAATCTGAAGTGGGGTGGAGGGAGGTGACACACTCTTCCAGCTCCCATCTTTTCATTAAGGGCACAAGAAAATACAGATTGGCTGCCAAAGGGAGGAGGTCTCTGGAGACATTAACATTTCTATAACATGGAAGCCATTTTTACATATCCATTGATTATTAGCCTTATTTTAAACGGCCTATGACCGTTTATTTCTCTGGCCTAAAAATGTTAGCTGTTGATAGGATACATGGCCTAACTCACTCACTCGAACCTAGTTATCTGTTTGATCATGTGTCCATCTTGGTTTCTCCAAGTCTTATTTGGTTGCTGCTGTTTACCCATAGCCACCTACCATGTCATACAATAAGCAACCCTCTCTCTCATATCGAAGTCTGTAGTAGATAGCAACATCAGACTTATCACTGAGGACATTTGTCTGTCCAAGAATACTAGATCCTGAGCCCAGAACACATTTGCACAACAGGCCTGGCCTGGGGAATAGTGACGACTTGGCCATTGGCTATGCCTCTCACACCCTATTCACCTAAACAATAAGGGTCCAAGGGACAGCAAGCAGAGGGAGTAGGACTTCTCCAACGTCCCTCCCTGGGTTATCAACTCTCAGTCTCTAAACTAAACAACCAAAAGTGTTAGAGGCAGTTCCTGACTCCCATGAGAACCAACTCAACAATTACCTGCCTTACTTGACTATCATGGATGAAGCACTCCAAGCAACCGTAAATAGAACTCCTAATCAAGGACTTGCCCTTTGACTCAAGAAAATTAAGAAAACAATGAATTCAATCAGTGATGTGGAAATAACTACTGTAATGCTGATAATAAGCTCAAAGTAACCTTTCAAATGGACTGCCAATGTATGCTCTAAGATTGCATTCTATTTCAACACTTCTAGAACAAGAATTACTTACTGTACAGATAGAAACAGACTACATATCTGGACCTAACCCTAACCGTGAAAATGAGTCCACAGGCACACTCTTAACCATTTTCCAAATAAGTATGTTAAACAGCTTTACCATGCAGAGTTATGGCTTCCCGGAAGGGTTGCAAATCAGTCTCTACAGATGAGCTAGCTTCCGTTTGGGGGAGCTCTAGAGTTTTGTGGTGGAGGAACCTTTCCACATAGGAAGCTGATCAAGTCTTCTCGAGGAATAGTTCTTCTGCGCTTTTTAACCCAGGCCAGTACATCCTTATTGCGTCGCTAATAGCCAATCTGAATTCCAATATCAAAACTTCGCTGACGGGTATCCACACTTTCTTTATAGAGGTTGGTGATGGCGGTGGCTGCGTTTTAGAAGGGGACCCAAAGAGAAAGTCCTGGCTGCTGACACATTCAGTCTTTGTAGAGCTGAGCTACTGCCGTGGCCGAGTTCTGGAAGAGATGCCACAGCTTCTGTTGCTTGTCCTTGGGCTGCTCGGCGGCCGCCGCCTCCTCCCGCAGCTCGCTGGACAGGGCTCATCCTGCTCGGCCTCCGCGAGGCACTGCCGCTCCCACATGGAGAACCAGTGCTCAGCCCGTGCTGCTGGATCTCCGCCTCGCCCTCCTCCTTCCGCTCCTTCATTCTCCGCGGCCTCCCGCGGCCTGGCCGCCGCCTCCGCGTCCTCCTTAAGCGGGGGCCTCCACGGGAGCCGGAGCGTCGTCGTCGACAGGCCCGGGGACAAGGAGCCCGGCGGCCGAACCAGGCCTCTGTGCAAGCCCCCGGAGCCAGACACCATCCCGCACAACCCGAGGCCTCTGCCCACCGACCCTGCTCAGAGGCGCTGCACCCTACCCTGGCCTACCCACCCCCCGCACCAGCCCCGCACCCTTTTACTGCCCGCCCATGCCCCGTGGCCTCGCTCTGACCGCAGCCGCTCTCCGACCGGCGTCTTCTCATAAAAACCTTTTAAGTTCAACATGTGACAAGATTTGAAAATATAAACTAATGTTCCAAGTTTTAAATTTGTGCCTGTGGAAAAAAATTATTTCATCGGAATAAATTCCTAAAATAGAGGCCTCTGAAGCAAAAAAATAAAAATGTGTCTAATGTCTAACCTCACTGTTTTCACTAGCCGTGTAAAGCTGTAGCTGTTTATTTTGGAAAACTGAATCAAAGAAGTAGCTTAGTTTTTGTTTGTTCTTCGGAGCTGGGGACCGAACCCAAGGCCTTGCACTTCCTAGGCAAGCGCTCTACCACTGAGCTAAATCCCCAACCCAAGAAGAAGCTTGTTATGCTCTATAATGACATACCATTTAGGAATCAAGAAAGTTTCCAGTCTCTATGTTTACACGTCTTATTTTGATACTGAAAGAGCTTTAATTCAGAAATTGTAATTTCTTATTTTAAATCATTAAGAATAATTAATAAATGCAAGTTAATAGTCACTTTATAATGACCAAATTCTTTAATATGTTTAGAACTATATTTGTAGTCAGTTTGTAGTCATGATAAATATAATCAATTACAGGATTAAATCCTATTTAGCCTTTTGTTTCAGGATCAAATAACTAAAACCAGACAAAGATTGTTGAACTCAGATATGTTTTGTACATACTTGCCCTCAAACCTGCCAGATATGTGTGGAATATGGCACCCAAGAGGCCTAATTGTTCTATGACAGAGACGCTCAGATCTTAGTAACGACCTCTAAGGTCTCCAAGAAGATAATACATACAACAGAAAAAGACTCCACCTGATCGTGTTAATACTAACCACTGGGAACGAAAGCCTCACCCACTCCTAGTGCATGAAGTGGAAACTTTAAGGGTTCTTTGGAAAGTCATTTGTGTTGAACGGTGTTTCTTCGATGGGGCAACCATGTGAAGGACTGTTTTGTTAAAGTGGACACAGGTGTGAAAGACTAAGGCCGACTCATGAAGTAATGTTTTGCTGAAGCAGACACAGGAAAGAGGATGTTCTGCTACAGCAAGCATGTGAAAGGGCATGTGACAAAGGAGTTTTTGCTAAGAACAAGCATGTATTAGTCTGCCTTACATTACTTAGTTGAGCTGGATTTGTTGGGACTCCACAGAGAGAACATCAAAAACATTCTCATGGTGTTCTGCAGTTTCCTGTTGGCTTCTTTGGACTCAGGCTGATTGGCAGTGATGTCATCTGAGACAGACGCATGTGCTGAGGCAAGACCCGTGGAGGACATGTGATGTTTGGAAGGTATAAATAGGACTCCACAAACAGTGAGACCACAATGGTGGCTGAGCTAAGCTCTACAATGCTTGTGGGTCTCGAATCTTCACTGATCTTCGCTTCCTGAGAGAGGCATAGCTGAGAACTTCGGGCATTCCTCCTCAGCCTTCATGCAGACTTGAGCTGAGGCTGAGGCTGAGGCCTGGCTATTCCTGCTAGGCCCTGTCATTGCTGCTGCTGACTCAATATTTCCCTGAGGTGTTTTTAAGTGGTTCTGGCTACCACTGCTAACCTGTAAACTGAAGTACTGATTTCCAGACATCACGGATGGAAGTTACTCCAAGGAATCTTTTTAAACAGGCTCACTTCCTCCGTATCCGTCTTGTCTACTACTTCTGGAAGGTGGTAGGATAAACAGAGGTTAAAGAGTTTAAGAACCATCATTAAAAAATAAGCATTAAAAAAATTAAAGTTACAAAGGCATGGCCAAAACTGTGGACAACCAAGCCACAGAGACTTGGTCGCCCCTCTTTGCCTAGGTAAGTTGATATCAGTTCCTGCCATTCTCCTTCTCCATGGGAAGGTATACCTCTGTACCCATTGCCATAGAGACCCCAGGAACTGGGAATGACTGTCTAGGTAATGGACTATGGATTAGTCTCTGTTATTTGAATCTATACGTGGGCTATTATAATTTATCCTTCTCAGGCCTCTGATCATATTAACAAGCAAACTGTAGTTTTGTCAGTCATGCAGGAGCGGACAATCAGCTCCTTCCTCCAAGGCTACAAGCACCTTGTTAGTTCATTAGTCCTTTAGTTCGTTCATTCATTAGTTAAAGCTACTGAGTCTTTGCTTTAAAACATGTAAGCAGGTTTATCTTGCTTTCAGGTTTCATGTTAAAGGATACACAAGTTTTAGATCTCACTTATTACTAAAATAACCTGTTTTACCATGACTTTTTCAATAATAATTACTTATTTATCTGAAAAATGATTAAAATTGTCTCAAAGTCCATGTAAGGATATAAAAACTTAAAAGAGTCCTAAGGATCTCTAAAATGATTTCAGATTTCCCTGCCTTTCTGGGTTGTTATTGCCCTGGGATTTCAGAAGCTCAAGATCTGATGGAGAACTGACAACTTATTACTTAGTCGGAAGCTTAGAGTTCTGAGTTTTCTTTGGTTATATTCTAGATATAAATTAAAGATGCTTTTACACCTTAAGAAATGTTCAACATCCTAAGTCATCATGGAAATGCAAATCAAAACAACCCTGATATTCCACTTCACACCATGAGTCAGAATGGCTAAGATAAAAAAAACAGGTGACAGTAGATGCTGGCAAGGATATGGAGAAATAGGAACTCCTTCATTTTTGGCGGGATTGCAAGTGGTACAACCACTCTGGCAATCAGTCTGGATGTTCCTCAGAAAATTGGACATAGTACTACCTGAGGACCCAGATATTCCATTTCTGGGAATATACCCAAAAGATGCTCCAACATATACCAAGAGCACATGCTCCACTACATTCATAGCAGCCTTATTTATAATAGCCAGAAGCTGGAAAGAACCCAGATGCCCTTCAACAGAGAAATGGATACAGAATATGTGGTACATCTACACAATGGAGTACTACTCAGCTATCAAAAACAATTACTTCATGAAAGTCATAGGCAAACAGATGGAACTAGAAAATATTATTCTGAGTGAGGTAACCCAATCCCAAAAAAAAAAAAAAAAAAAACCATACATGGTATAGACTCATTGATGAATGAATATTAGCTCAAAAACTTGAATTACCCAAGATACAACCCACAGACTACATGAAGCTCATGAAGAAGAAAGACCAAAATGTGGATGCTTCATTCCTTCTTAAAAGAGAGAACAAAATACTCATGGGAGGAAATACAGGGACAAAGTGCGGAGCAGGAACTGAAGAAAAGGTCGTCCAGAGACTGCCCCACCTGGGAATCCATCCCATATGCACCCACCAAACCCTGTCATGATGCCAAGAAGTGCTTGCTGACAGGAGCCAGATATGGGTGTCTCCTGAGAGGCTCTGCCAGAGCCCTACTGATACAGATGAGGATGCTTGCAGATAACCATTGAACTGAACAAGGAGACTTTAATGGAGGAGTTAGAGAAAAGACTGAAGGAGCTGAAGGGGTTTGCAACCTCATAGGAAGAATAACAATATCAACCAACCAGATGCCACCAGAGCTCCCAGGAACTAAACCACTAACCAATGAGTACGCATGGAGGGACCTATGACTCCAGCCACTATGTGGCAGAGGATGGCACTGTCCAGGAACAATGAAAAGTCCTTGGTCCTGTGAAGACTTGTCTCCCCAGTGTAGGGTAATCCCAGGGCATTGAGGTTGGAGTGAGGGGTGGGAGTGGGAGCAACTTCATAGAAGGAGGAGCGGGGGAAGGGGGTATGGGAGAGGGAGGAAAGGAGATAACATTTGAAATGTAAATACATAAAATATTCAAGAAAAAATAAAATTTAAGAAAATGATGCTTTTAATCCGGCTAAAACATCTCTGTCAAATCTATATACCTTGTGCTCTGAACAAATATATGTACATTTATATATTCATATTCAACATATATATGCCTTTTAACCTAAAACCATATTTTTTCTAGAACACAAATTCTCCTATTGTTTTACACACACATGTTAACTGATTTTTCTACAATATGGATTTCAATATAACCGTAATGCTAATATATCTTCTTTTATAAACTAAAAATTCCTGTAAAATTCAGGGAATCAAAGAAGTCATAAGACTTGGATCCACCTGTCACAGGTCAAGTGGACTCTAGATTAATTACACCCTAAGTTTCAGCATCTGCCTATTCCTGAGAATGGGATTTGCCCCTGGTCTTAGGAATAAGTCCAAGCTATGTGGACTGGGGTCACCTTGGTCCTAGTCTGTTGCTCTGCAAGGTTATGTCCTTACTGTCTTTCTAACTACACCTTCTAATTCTCAAATTAAAGGGCTCTACGATTGCAGTTTTAAAATAACTTCTTTGAGTTATGTAGGGGACTGTCCATAGCAATAACAGGGAGAGGATTTGAATGTAGAGCATGGTTTCTGTCCTCGGAGCAGAATTGGAAGAACGGTTTATTATACACACTGGGGAGTAAATAGTGCAGGCAGTAGCTAGATCAGAGGCTGAAATTTAAGGCATTCTGCTTCCTGGGTCACCATTATGAGGAAGGACCTGATGGGGCAGAATGAGTGATTTTATAATTCCTCAGCATGTATTACTTCATGTCTATGAATGACGGCAGGCTAAGGTGATCAATGAATAACCTGGAGAGCTTAGCTTGATCCAAAGAATACTGAATTTCCTATTAGGGAACTCACCTCTGGTGACATGTACAATCCTGGTTGACACCAATAACTCAGCTCAGAGGTTTGAATCACAGGCTACTTACAGATTGGAGCTCTAATTTCCACTAACAGATCTAATACCATTAAATGTATGTGGAATTTTGTTCTAATTCTTGTATTAGACATGAATTATTTCCTTAATGTTTATTTAATAAAAGACAATGATCAAAATTATTCCTCTAAGAGTGTCTCATATAGGCAGATGATATTTTATGATTATCCAAATATTTGATTTAAGATTCTTTTCTACAGATACAATTCCTGGAGAGTCAGTAGTCACCTGTAGTACCATCCACAATGCATGTAAGATTGCTGTGTGTATAGCGAATAAACTGTTGTACTATGTCCTCTCCAAATTATGTAAAGAACAAAACAAAGAAATGAGCACAACAGTGACTAATGCAAGGAAGAAATAAGATTCTCTCATTCTGGGAATTTTTAACTGATATATGGGAGCTAGAGATGCTGAGGCCTACATGGTTCAACACTGCCCAAGTTAGACTTTCACTGTGAGTGACAGGAAGTAAGCAGGAGAGTTTGTTCCTAATAATCTGTCAGCAATCCTTAATACCTATGGGAGATGGCAGGGAACACAGAGTCAAGCTGTTGATCGGATGCCTCACTGGGATTATGGCAGACTCTACAGAATTGTGAGGGGCACCGGACACATAGTCAAGCTGTTGATCAGATGCCTCACTGGGATTATGGCAGACTCTACAGAATTGTGAGGGGCACCGGACAAAACTTTTAACCCTAAGAACTCTTCCCTCTTGGTCTTTTGAAAAGTCCCTTTAGAATTCCAATGGAAACACTTCTATTAATCGTGCGTAAGTCTGCATTGGTTGTAATCTTAACCACTGGGAGGGGGGGAACCTCTCATTCATGTAATAGCCCAGCTCAATGATATGTTTCAGGTTATACTATGTATCTTTATGTTTCTCATGAATCTGTAGTTATAGACAGATATGTGCTGTTCTGTGGCATAAAAGAGGCTATTATTTCTGCAGCCAAGAGAGCTTGAAGGTTTCTCAACCAATGAAATGAACCGACTGAAGCAAATCAGAAAAGGCAGGTTCACTGAGAGGCAGTTCTCAGGGGAATTCACTGATTTCACATGCGGAGGTCAGTGAAGTCACATGCCTGGGCTAAAGCAAGGGGGTTTTATGGGTTTGGGGCATGGGATGATGAACTAGGAACTAGGAGCTCTGATTATGCCCATGTAAGGTTAAAATAGCTGAGCCCCTAGGTGGGCACACTTGGGTGAGTAATGAGAAAGCAAAGACAAGGGAAGATGAAGTGGTAGCCCAGGATATTCTCCTTGAGGGTGGGCTTGGGGAGAGAAGAACAAACAAGGTTTCTTAGCTTGTTCAGGGGATGAGCAGGGGTTCCAACCAAACAGAAACACCTAAGTCCTTTGTAGTCCAGGCATCATGATCTCAAGATGCTGGAGAAAGAGCAACAGAGCTGACATTTGCCCTGCTAGAATTTAGACTTGCTCTGGTTTGACTCATTGCTGGGCTCTGATTCTTCTTTTGGGATTTTTTTTCTTTCTATGACACTTTATGAAAAATATAATGTAGAATGTAGAATGCAAAATAATAAAATTATTATGGCCCCAGAGAGCATTGTAATGTTTGTACTGCTGGAGAGGTCATCTGGTGGATATAAGCTGAGAGAAAAAATAAAATTGCTAGAGGTTTGCTTTATTCTGTGCGTGTGTGTGTGTGTGTGTGTGTGTGTGTGTGTGTGTGTGTGTGTGTGTTTCATTTTAGCTGGCCCCAGAGAGCATTTTGTTGGCCTCAGAGAATTAAGATGTTTTTCCCTCAGAGAAAAATTGGCTGAGTGACAATTCGCTGGCTCTATGCCCATTCTCAATTTACCTCAGTTGTAATTCAGAAGTAGGAATGATCCCAAAATTGACCAGTCAAGACTGCCAAGAAGCAACCCAGCTAAGAACATGCTCCTTTACTTCTAACCAGACCAATATCAATCACTTGGAAGCTCCGTCTTCTGTAGAAGACTGTCATGCTAGGAACGATGGCCCAAGGGCACAGGATTAAATATATACCAGTACTTAAAGATGCAATGTGTGTTATCCATTATACTTCACGTAGTGAACTAAGTCAACTGGGGTACTAGATGAGACTTAAATTGAGAAAACCAATCAAATTATATTCACTATTTTTTCTTTTCTTTCCTTTTTCTTTTTTCTTAAATTATTTTATTTATTTACATTCCAAAAGTTACACCTTACTTGTCCCCCCTCCCTGAATTCTTGATCCCATCCCTCATTTCCTACCCACAGCTGTGCAACCACCCCCACCTCAACCCCACTAACATCTCTCTTCCCTGGACCATCAGGTTTCCACAAGATTAAGCACATCCTCTCCCACTGAGGCCAGACAAAGGAGTCCTCTGCCACACATGTGCCCAGGGCCCCTGAGCACATGGTTTTTGGCTTAGTCTCTGGGAGTTCTGAGGGTTCCAGGCTGGTTGACACTGTTGTTCTTCCTGTGGGGTTGCAATCCCCATCAGCTCCTTCAGTCCTTTCCCAACTCTTCCACATGGGTCCTGACCTCAGTCCAATGGTTGGCTGTAAGTATCTGCTTTTGACTCAGTTTCTGGTTGTCTCTCAGAGGACAGCCATGCCAGGCTCCTGTCTGCAAGCACAATATGGCATCAGTAATAGGTTCTGGGTTTGGTGTGCTGACATGGGATGGATCACAAGTTGGACTGGTCATTGGGTGGCCTTTCCTCAAATGGGGACCACGTTTATCTACTGGAGGTAGAATTTCACTACTAAGCCAATTGCTTAACCTTATGCTTGCTTGCATTTAATTATTTATTTTTGCTTTGTTTTGGTTTTGTTTCGTTTTGTTTTCAAGGAAGTATATAGTAGTGTCTTAGTTTGGGATTTACTGTTGTGAACAGATACTATGACCAAGGCAACTCTTATAAGGACAACATTTAATTAGGGCTAGCTTACAGGTTCAGAGGTTCAGTCCATTATCATCAAGGTGGGAACATGACAGAATCCAGGCAGGCATGGTGAAGGAGGAACTGAGAGATCTACATCTTCACTGGAAAGCTGCTAACAGAATACTGGCTTCCAGGCAGCTAGGATGAGGGTCTTAAAGCCCACACCCACAATGACACACCTACCTCAAAAGGCCACACCTACTCCAACAGGGCCACACCTCCAAATAGTGCCACTCCCTGGGCTAATCGCATACAAACCATCACAAATAGACACCTGTAAGTTATCCTATTACACACTCATCATGGAACAACATGGAACAAGTGTATACACACAGTTAGCTTTCTTCCTTTAAAAAATTAATTCTTTAGGGGTTGGGGATTTAGCTCAACGGTAGAGCACTTGCCTAGCAAACGCAAGGCCCTGGGTTCGGTCCCCAGCTCCGAAAAAAGAAAACAGAAAAAAAAAATTAATTCTTTATAAAATATATCCCCACACAACATATCGTCTTTCCACTCCTCCCATTCCTACCCTCCCTCTCACAATAATCCACAACTTTTCTATTTCCTTTCAGAAAACAGCAGGTGTCCCCAGGATATGAACCTAACACAGCATAATACATTGCAGTAGGATTAGTCAAAACCCCTCTGGCCAAGGCTTGACTAGGCAACCCAGTAGGAGCAAAGGGATATGAAGAACAGGCATTAGGATCGCAGATACCGGCCGCTCTGGGTGTCCCCTGGCCCCAGAGCCCAAACCTGCCTGCTAAGCCACAGCCCCCACCCCCTTCCCGGGACCTGCATGCTAAAGGCCGCCTCCGCTGCACACAATGCGGGCCAGGGGCGGAGTGCCTGGAGGGGCGGGGGGCGGGAGGATTGGGTGAGGCCGCGGGTGGAAGTGGGGCGGGGAGACAGCGTGGTTCCCCTGGCCGCACCTAACGTTGGGGCGAGCGCAACGGAGCCTCTGCCGCCGCTGTCCTGCAGGGCTCAACCTCCGCATCAGTTGCCTTCATTAGCGGCTTTTCTTCCTCCTCCTTCCAATCCTCAGAACCAAAGATTGTAAAGGGGGTCCATTGAGGGCTCACGTTCCCGCATCCTTGTCGGCCACCTAGACCCTTCACCACCAGCCTTCAATGGTGACCGCGAGCTGGATCTGCAGTTCTACTCCAACAGACCAGGTGTTGGCGGGACTCCAGGACCCGGGTCGCCTGGGATAGGAGCAGTGGACAGACGAACAGCGCTTCCCCTGTCCTGTGTGCAGAAAGTACTTCCCATTCCATTCCATCCTGGCTTTGCACCTGAGAGCCAATCCGGGCCTCCAAGCCTTCCAGTACCCACATTGTGGCCACCGCGCAGCGCAGCGGGCTCTGCTGAGCTCACACCTCCGATCGCACCAGCAAGAGCATCCACTCAGCCCCGCTGCATGGCTGTTGCTGGAGTTAGAGGAACGCACCCTGCTTCGTGAAGACTCGGGAGAGCCAGAAGCACAGGGGCCATGTAGTGCAGCCCTACCAAGGAGGGCCTGGCACCTCATCTGCCTTCCGTTGCCCTTTCTGCAAAGGCAAGTTTTGCACCTCAGCGGAGCGGGAACGCCACCTGCAAATCCTTCACAGGCCCTGGAAGTACAGCTTGTGCAGTTTTGGTTCCAGCCAGGAGGAGGAGTTGCTGCACCTCAGTCTGACGGCTACAGGGCTTCCGAGCGCCCCCTGGTAGTTACTGCTACGCCTGAACCCCAGCCTCCAGAGCAGCAAGAACCTAGATCTACCTGGAGCCTGAGCTTGTACCTAGGCCAGAGACTGAACGTGAGGCAAACCCTGCCCCAACTCCTGCACCTCCGGAGGAGCCCCCTGGCCCACCAGAGTTCTGTTGTCAGGTGTCCTGGTTTCTCAAGGGTCACATGAGCAAGCACAAGGCCTCTCTTGATCATGTGTGCCCTGTATGTGGTCGCTGCTTCAAGGAGTCCTTTTTTTACACACTCCGGCTGAGCACGGAGAGCCCCCCAAGCCTCTTTGGCCACCTGAGTGTACAAGCTGGGGAGGTACGACCCAATGGTGAGGGTGCTGACCCTGGAGGTGGCTGAAGCTATGGAGGATTCTACCCACTGCCTTCAGCTCTTCCCAACCCGGCTCGGCGACACCCTACAGAGGAATCGAAGGAGGGAGATGAAGTGGTGGAGGCGAAAGAAGAGAGCTGGGCCTGAGGCATGGGGCTTGGCTCTCTGACTTCCCTGCAGCCTAACCCAGGTGAGGGGTCAGGACAGTCTGCACCTACGGTGGGGGCCCAGGCAAGATCTACGGCCAACGGGCTGCTGGTTGGAGGGACACAATCTGAAGCGGGTCGTGGGGCCACTAGCAAGGACTGCCCCTTCTGTGGAAAATCTTTAGTCTTGGCGCATCACCTGAAAGTGCATCTTCGAGTGCACACTGGTGAGCATCCCTCCAAAGTGTCCACACTGAGACTATGCAGGTACCCAGTAGGAGTCACTCAAGTAGCACTCTCAGCATCACCACCCAGAGCAAAGAGCAGTGCAGGTCCTGGGCCTCCCCCAGAGGTCCTACCACCTTCCCAGCAGGGCTCACTGCGGCTGCAGTTAGAAGTCAAGCCAGCTCAGGCCTCTACCACCTGAGTAGAGGTCGCTGAAAGTACCAGGCATCCTTTAAACAGCACCAGACCAGGGTCCTGCAGGAAGCCTGCCAGACCTGGGAGGACCCTGCGCAATTGGCGAGGTTGTGAGGCAGAACTCTCTGGACCAGTCCCTATGGGCAGGCCCTGAAGGTAAGACTGGGTCAGGGGGTGCTCTTCACCACTGCCTCTTCTGCGTCTTTGCTCCTGGAGCTCCTGAGCTCATGGCCTTGCATCTGCAAGTACACCACAGCCTATGTCCGGGCAACATCAGGAGAGACCCCTCACAGTCCTCCACTAGAAAAGCAGGGCAGCCCGGGGCTGTCTAGATCCAGAGAAGCAGGTCTCAGGGGCAAGAACGGTAGGGAGCCCTCTTAGGAGTGATTAGCATCAGGAGCAGGGAAGTACTAGAGGTAGTTTGGTAGAGCAGCCAGCAGGGAGCAGCATAGGACCAGTATCCCAGCCCAAGGTGAACCAAGAGGTAAAGTGGGCAGTGGGTAAAGGAGGAGAGTGGGCAAACAGTACCCACCCAGCCCAGAGGAGTCACTGCCTTAGAAGTGGCAGAGGCGAGGGTCAAAGAACCAGTCCTAGGGCTGGTAGAGGATGTGCTCCAGTTTCTGCTGGTCCATAGGCATGACAGTTTATTTTGGTAAAGGGGGGGGGGGAGCACTGTACCCTTCTAGCCGTATCAGGGGCCCTATAGATGTTGCTAGTTTTAGTATGATTCCTGTCGTTCCTGTTGAAGAGTCATGTCCCGAGTAAACCGATGTCTTGAGACACCAAAAAATAAATAAATTACAGATACCTCCCAATCTATTGTTAGCAATCCCACAAAAACATCAAGCTATAAAACCATAACTTATGAAGAGGACCTTCTCAGATCCCTGCAGACTCTGTGATTGTACCTTCAGTCTCTGAGCCTGAATACGTCCTCCTTAGTTGATTCTGTGTGCAATTGTTTTCCTGGTGGCCTCAACCCCTCTGACTCCTACAATCATTCCTAACTGCAGTCTTCATCGGTTCACTAAGCTCTGGCAAATATTTGGTTTGGAGTCTCCGCAGCTGCTCACATCAGCTCCTGGAGGAAGCCTCTCTGAAGAGAATTGGGTTAGGCTCTGATCTAGATCAAAATATCATTAGGAATCATTTCATTAACATTCCTTCTGTTAGTTGTGTTTGATTCTACCCTAAGTCTGAGCCATGCAGCCTTTGGAGGATAGCCATCCAGACAGTGTTGTTGGGCATGAGCATGGACTTCATCTGGTTGCTTGGGTCTCAGGTTAGACCACTTATTTGTTGTTCACTTCTACAAGCTCTGTGCCACCAATATTCTAGCAAATCTTTCTGGTAGATCAGGTTGTAGATTAAAGGTGTTGTGGCTGGGTTCGTGTCCCCCTGTCACCACTGGAAAGCTTGCCTGGTTACAGAAGATTGCCCATTCAGGTTCCGTACCCTCCATTGCTGGACTTCTCAGTAGGATCACCCTCACAAGTTCAATGAAGTGTCCACTGCACTAGGTTTCCACACTGACCCTTAAATAACCCCTAATTCCAATGATCTGTCCCTGTATTCTGGCTGTCTTTCCCGCCAACCCCTAAGTGTTCCCATCCCCACCAACCCCCCAGTCTTACTTCAAGATCTAATCTATCTCCCCATATCTGGAAATTTACAGATCACCACCTTGACTCCCTAGAGCCCCCTTGCCCTTAGCTTCTTTGAGTGTGTGGATGTAACATGACTACTTGTTACTTAACAGCTAACATCCACTTATAAGCGAGTACAAATCTTATTTGTCTTTCTGTGTCTGGGTTACCTCACTCATGATGATTTTTTTTTCTAGTTCTATGCTTTTGCTTCCAAATTTTGTAATGTCACTTAAAAAAATGAGGTGAGTAATACCCCATTGTGTAAATATGTCACATTTCCTGCATTCTATTCTTCAGTTGAGGGACATCTAGGTTATTTACAGTTTCTGACTACTATGAGTAAACATTTCTCTTTTTTACTTTTATTGGATTTTTTTATTTACATTTTAAATGTTATCCCCTTTCCCTGTGTCCCCTCCAGAAACCCACTATCCCATCCCACCCCACCCCCATGCTTCTATAAGGATGCGCCCTCACCCACACACCTACTCCCTCCCACCTCTCTGCCCTAACATTCCTACACTGGGGAATCGAGCCTTCAGAGGAACAAGGGCCTCTCCTCCCATTGATGTTCCACAAGGCCATCATTTGCTACATATGTGGATGGAGCCATAGGTCTATCGCTGTGTACTCTTGGGATGGTGGTTTAGTTCCTGGGAGCTCTGTGTTTCTGGTTGGTTGATATTGTTGTTGTTCTCCTTATGGTGCTGCAAACCCTTTCAGCTACTTCAGTCCTTTCTCTAACTCCTCCATTGGGAACTCTGTTCTCAGTTCAATGGTTGGCTATGAGCATTTGCCTCTTTATTTGTCAAGCTCTGGTAGAGCCTCTCGGAGACAGCTACACCAGGCTCCTATCAGCATGCACTTCTTGGCATCCTCAATATTGTTTGGGTTTGGTGTCTGTATATGGGATGAATCGACCAGGTGAGGCTGTCTCTGGATGTTCTTTCCTTCAGTCTCTGCTCTACACTTTGTCTCCATATTTCCTCCTGTGAGCATTTTTGTTTCCCCTTCTAAGAAGGACAAATGCATCCACACTTTGGTTTTCCTTCTTGTGCTTCATGTAGTCTGTGAATTGTATCTTGGGTATTCCCAGCTTTTGGGCCAATATCCACTTACCAGTGAGTGCATACCATGTGTGTTCTTTGGTGATTGGGTTGCATCACACGGGATGATATTTTCTAGTTCCATCCATTTACCTATGAATTTCATGAAATCATTGCTTTCATAGCTGAGTAGTACTCCATTGTGTAGATGTACCACATTTTCTGCATCCATTCCTCTGTTGAAGGGCATATGGGTTCTTTCCAGCTTCTGGCTATTATAAATAAGGCTGCTATGAACATAGTGGAGCATGTGTCTTTGTTATATGTTGGGGCATCTTTTGCGTATATGCCCAAGAGAGGTATAGCTGGGTCCTCAGGCAGTTCAATGTCCAATTTTCTGAGGAACCTCCAGACTGATTTCCAGAGTGGTTGTAGCAGCTTGCAGTCCCACCAACAATGGAGCTGTGTTCCTCTTTCTCCATATCCTCGCCAGCATCTGCTGTCACCTGAGACTTTTTTTTTTCTTTTTTTTTCCGGGGCTGGGGACCGAACCCAGGACCTTGCGCTTCCTAGGCAAGCGCTCTACCACTGAGCCAAATCCCCAACCCCGAGACTTTTATCTTAGTCCTTCTGACTGGTGTGAGGCGACAGAGATGTTTTGATTTGCATTTCCCTAATGTCTAAGGATGTTGAACATTTCTTTAGGTGCTTCTCAGGCATTCAATATTCCTCAGTTGAGAATTCTTTGTTTAGCTCTGTACCCCATTTTTAAAAAGGCTATTTGATTCTCTGGAGTTTAACTTCTAGCCCTCTACCATATATAGGATTGAAAAAGATCTTTTCCCAATCTGTTTGTTGCTGTTTTGTCCTATTGATAGTGTCCTTTGCCCTACAGAACCTTTGCAACTTTATGATGTCCAATTTGACGATTCTTGATATTGGAGCATAAGCCATTTGCATTCTGTTCAGGAAAATTTCCCCTCCCCCATGTATTCGAGGCTCTTCACCAATTTCTCTTTTATTAGTCTGAGTTTTATGTGGAGGTTCTTGATCCACGTGGACTTGATCTTTGTACAATGCAAATCAACCCAAGAATAGACTTTCTATGAACATAGGAGAGCAAGTGTCTATGAGATATGAGGGAGAATCACTGCAAACTAATGTTTTTATTTTCATTTTCTAATTGCTGACATAAATATACTATGAAAAAAGAACATTCTAGTATTATTTATTTTTCCAGAATATGTTTTTTTCTTTCTGTGTCCTATATTTTCTGACTCATGGGTACTTAAGCTAAGATAGCAAATGGGAAAGTATACTAATCCTTTTCTATTTCAAGCTGCCTCACTCAAAGACAGCCATCTCTAAGAAGGAGAATTTAGCCTGGTTATCATGCTTGCCTCATATCTAGAGTGAGAAATGTAATAGTGATTAGCAGATTATAAATTTGGAAACAGGGTTAAGAGAAAATTTCAAAGAAGTACTGGAAGTTTATCCCACAAGACACATAAATTCTCAATTACCGAAAGTCATTATAAGGTTACTGATTTCTCTGGCATGTGAGTTTGAATATATCCATTTCAGAAGTTTTGCTGGATGAATATGGAGCAGACAGGCTAAAATCAGACACACAAACATTCAAGGGGAATTCAGTGATGTCCCTAGCATGCCTGAGTCAAATGTCTAAGAGTGGATGATCCATACAAGGTCTGTCTTCTGGATGACTGGTAAATAGGAAGAGGATATAGGTTTCCAGATACATATCTGTCAAGCAGCTAATATGAGAGTGTAATCTACTTCTCTCTTACTTAGGATCTTATTACTATGAAGAGATGCCATGACCAAGGACTCTTCCAAAGGAAAGCATGTGATTGGGGCTGGCTTATTACTTCAGAGGTTTAGTCCATTGTCATGACTGCAGAAAGCATGGCAGCAGGTAAGTAGACAGGGTTCGGGAGAACAAACTGAGAGTGCTACAACATATTCCACAGGCAGGAGAAGGAGACTGCAAGATCAGGTTTAGCTTAAACATAGAGATCACAGAGCCTGGCTCCACAATATGCTTCTTCCAACAAGCCCACACCTCCTAGTAATGCCACAACTTATGTGCCAAGCATTAAAACATTTGAGTCTATGGTGGCCATTCATATTCAACCCACCACAGTAACCATGAAAGTAAAACTAGGAGCTTAGAACTGCTCTTCAGGGGCAAGGGAAGAAAATCTTTACTGTCATTTTTATTTATAAATGGGTAACTCTCAGTAAAAACTCCCTCTCTCTGTCAGTTTATTCTTTGGGTTCTCTTTATTTCTGGGCCTTTATTCATTTATTATATATAAGTACACTGTAGCTGCCTTCAGACACACCAGAAGAAGGCATCAGATCTCATTACAGATGGTTGTGAGCTACCATGTGGGTGCTGGGAATTGAACTCAGGACCTCTGGAAGAGCAGCCAGTGCTGCAGTCAGTGCTCATAACCACTGAGCCATCTCTCCAGCCCATTTCTGGGCCTTAAGAACAAAGTGTCATTAATGTTCTGTACACAGGTCTGGTTTGAATATAACCTATGGGAAAAAGAGTGCAACTTACAGAAAAAAATATCAGAGTATTTTATTTTTCTGCAACTCCATCTCTTTCCAGCATTGGGGTTACTAAGTTTTCCAGATTTTTGCATCTACTTGCAGATGCACCTAAACTGATTGTTGTTTTGGTCCCACCAAATCTAGCAAGAAACCATGCAAAGGTTGTGCAACAAAATGATCCCCAAATGGATCCTAAACTTCATTGTTGAATATATGTGCAGAACCTCTTGAAGATACCAGAAAAATTTCACCTCTGAGTTTGGCAAACTGTCTTACGCAGCTTTAGTCAAGGCGCATTGCACAGTGATTCCAAATGAGTAACATGTCTTTAGGCACAGACACTGCTCCCCATATTGTAGGAAGCGCAGTTTGCAGAACAAATTCATTCAGAGGCAGTGTCCTGACCCAGGGTGTTGCAAAGACCACTTGGGCAACAGCTGGATATTGTGTCTCACCTCTATTTCCCTCCGTACTCCTCCATGTCTCTAGAAAGCAGCCCCTAGCTCACTATGTCAGGTCTTCTGAGCTAAAAGGGGCTCACATAGACACTCCTCACAGATCACGGCAATGGTTTAACAGTGTTCCACATGTTCCCACATGAGTGGTGGAGCAAGCCTACAACTTGGAACCTAGGAGAGTTCTCTATCCCTTCAGGCAGATGGGTACACTGGAGGTCATAATTGAGGACCTTCCTTGAGGAGTCAAGGTACTAAAGACACACAGCAGGTCCTTACGGACCATGGCTTCCCCTAACCCCCGAAAAAGACTAGTTCCAGTTCTGCAGAGACTTGCAATTCAGAATTATTCATTCCTGGCCTCCAAAACCTGACCCTGGTGTCTCCCCTTACTTAACCAAGCTCCCAGGAGCAGTTCAGTCATAAAGGCTAGATGTCTCAGCTGTATAAGCAGGAAACTAAGAACTTTGCCTTAATGCCATTCAAGGAATGAGCTTGCTAGAGAGAGCTTGGGTAAACCAAAAAGTACAAGAGCTTCCTTTTTCCCAGTTTTGTATATAGACCACTAACAAGTGTAGACCAAATTAAAGGTGGATCGTCTCACCTTAAAATAACAGAATAATGGGAAATTTACCACTTAATGTAATTTTATTAAGAAAAAACCCACTCAGGACACACAGAGGCAGAATTCCTCTAGGACCGGGCACGTCCTGTGTTTACCGGGAGTCCCACACCCTCGGATCCCGGCCTGCAGCAGCTCTCTGCTCCCAGACCTCGTGGGAGAGAGACCTCACCGCCTGGTCAGGTGGGCACTCCTGAGGCTGCAGAGCGGAAGAGACCACCAACACTGCCCACCCCTGCCCACATCCCTGGCCCAAGAGGAAACTGTATACGGCCTCTGGGTTCCCGTGGGGGAGGGCCCAGGAGCGGCAGGACCTCTGCGCCTGAGACACCGCCAGAACCTGAAGGGACAGACCGGATAAACAGTTCTCTGCACCCAAATCCCGTGGGAGGGAGAGCTAAACCTTCAGAGAGGCAGACATGCCTGGGAAACCAGAAGAGACTGCACTCTGCACACATCTCTGACGCCAGAGGAAAACACCAAATGCCATCTGGAACCCTGGTGCATGGAGGCTCCCGGAAAGGGCGGAGCAGATCTTCCTGGTTGCTGCCACTGCGGAGAGCTCATAGGCAGCACCCCACGAGCAAACTTGAGCCTCGGGACCACAGGTAAGACCAACTTTTCTGCTGCAAGTGACCTGCCTGGTGAACACCAGACACAGGCCCACAGGAACAGCTGAAGACCTGTAGAGAGGAAGAACTACACGCCCGAAAGCAGACACTCTGTCCCCATAACTGGCTGAAAGTAAACAGGAAAACAGGTCTACAGCACTCCTGACACACAGGCTTATAGGACAGTCTAGCCACTGTCAGAAATAGCAGAACAAAGTAACACTAGAGATAATCTGAGGGCGAGAGGCAAGCGCAGGAACCCAAGCAACAGAAACCAAGACTACATGGCATCATTGGAGCCCAATTCTCCCACCAAAGCAAACACGGAATATCCAAACACACCAGAAAAGCAAGATCTAGTTTCAAAATCATATTTGATCATGATGCTGGAGGACTTCAAGAAAGACATGAAGAACTCCCTTAGGGAACAAGTAGAAGACTACAGAGAGGAAACGCAAAAATCCCTGAAAAAATTCCAGGAAATCATAAATAAACAAGTAGAAGCCCATAGAGAGGAGTCACAAAAATCCCTGAAAGAATTCCAGGAAAACACGATCAAACAGTTGAAGGAATTAAAAATGGAAATAGAAGCAATCAAGAAAGAACACATGGAAACAACCCTGGATATAGAAAACCGAAAAAAGAGACAAGGAGCCGTAGATATGAGCTTCACCAACATAATACAAGAGATGGAAGAGAGAATCTCAGGAGCAGAAGATTCCATAGAAATCATTGACTCAACTGTCAAAGATAATGTAAAAGCGGAAAAACCTACTGGTCCAAAACATACAGGAAATCCAGGACTCAATGA
Source organism: Rattus rattus (assembly GCF_011064425.1). Lineage (NCBI taxonomy): Eukaryota > Metazoa > Chordata > Mammalia > Rodentia > Muridae > Rattus > Rattus rattus. The sequence continues at coordinate 128,507,463 of NC_046158.1, read as the reverse complement.
GAAGATCAAACCTAAGGATAATAGGTATAGAAGAGAGTGAAGACTCCCAGCTCAAAGGACCAGTAAATATCTTCACCAAAATCATAGAAGAAAACTTCCCTAACCTAAAAAAAGAGATACCCATAGGCATACAAGAAGCCTACAGAACTCCAAATAGATTGGACCAGAAAAGAAACACCTCCCGTCACATAATAGTCAGAACACCAAACGCACAAAATAAAGAAAGAATATTAAAAGCAGTAAGGGAAAAAGGTCAAGTAACATATAAAGGCAGACCTATCAGAATCACACCAGACTTTTCGCCAGAAACTATGAAAGCCAGAAGATCCTGGACAGATGTCATACAGACCCTAAGAGAACACAAATGCCAGCCCAGGTTACTGTATTCTGCAAAACTCTCAATTAACATAGATGGAGAAACCAAGATATTCCATGACAAAACCAAATTTACACAATATCTTTCTACAAATCCAGCACTACAAAGGATAATAAATGGTAAAGCCCAACATAAGGAGGCAAGCTATACCCTAGAAGAAGCAAGAAACTAATCGTCTTGGCAACAAAACAAAGAGAATGAAAGCACACAAACATAACCTCACATCCAAATATGAATATAACAGGAAGCAATAATCACTGTTCCTTAATATCTCTCAACATCAATGGCCTCAACTCCCCAATAAAAAGACATAGATTAACAAACTGGATACGCAACGAGGACCCTGCATTCTGCTGCCTACAGGAAACACACGTCAGAGACAAAGACAGACACTACCTCAGAGTGAAAGGCTGGAAAACAACTTTCCAAGCAAATGGTCTGAAGAAGCAAGCTGGAGTAGCCATTCTAATATCAAATAAAATCAATTTTCAACTAAAAGTCATCAAAAAAGATAAGAAAGGACACTTTATATTCATCAAAGGAAAAAATCCACCAAGATGAACTCTCAATCCTAAATATCTATGCCCCAAATACAAGGGCACCTACATAAATAAAAGAAACCTTACTAAAGCTCAAAACACATTTGCACCTCACACAATAATAGTAGGAGATTTCAACACCCCACTCTCATCAATGGACAGATCATGGAAACAGAAATTAAACAGAGACGTAGACAGACTAAGAGAAGTCATGAGCCAAATGGACTTAACAGATATTTATAGAACATTCTGTCCTAAAGCAAAAGGATATATCTTCTTCTCAGCTCCTCATGGTACTTTCTCCAAAATTGACCATATAATTGGTCAAAAAACGGGCCTCGGGGTTGGGGGTTGGGGATTTGGCTCAGTGGTAGAGCGCTTGCCTAGGAAGCACAAGGTCCTGGGTTCAGTCCCCAGCCCCGGAAAAAAGAAAAAAAAAAAAAAAACGGGCCTCAACAGGTACAGAAAGATAGAAATAATCCAAAACCACGGCCTAAAACTGGTCTTCAATAACAATAAGGGAAGAATGCCCACATATACGTGAAAATTGAACAATGCTCTACTCAATGATAACCTGGTCAAGGAAGAAATAAAGAAAGAAATTAAAGACTTTTTAGAATTTAATGAAAATGAAGGTACAACATACCCAAACTTATGGGACACAATGAAAGCTGTGCTAAGAGGAAAACTCATAGCGTTGAGTGCCTGCAGAAAGAAACAGGAAAGAGCATATGTCAGCAGCTTAACAGCACACCTAAAAGCTCTAGAACAAAAAGAAGCAAATACACCCAGGAGGAGTAGAAGGCAGGAAATAATCAAACTCAGAGCTGAAATCAACCAAGTAGAAACAAAAAGGACCATACAAAGAATCAACAGAACCAAAAGTTGGTTCTTTGAGAAAATCAACAAGATAAACCCTTAGCCAGACTAACGAGAGGACACAGAGAATGTATCCAAATTAACAAAAATCAGAAATGAAAAGGGAGACATAACTACAGATTCGGAGGAAATTCAAAAAATCATCAGATCTTACTATAAAAGCCTATATTCAACAAAACTTGAAAATCTGCAGGAAATGGACAATTTCCTAGACAGATACCAGGTACCGAAGTTAAATCAGGAACAGATAAACCAGTTAAACAACTCCATAACTCCTAAGGAAATAGAAGCAGTCATTAAAGGTCTCCCAACCAAAAAGAGCCCAGGTCCAGACGGGTTTAGTGCAGAATTCTATCAGACCTTCATAGAAGACCTCATACCAATATTATCCAAACTATTCCACAAAATTGAAACAGATGGAGCACTACCGAATTCCTTCTATGACGCCACAATTACTCTTATACCTAAACCACACAAAGACCCAACAAAGAAGGAGAACTTCAGACTAATTTCCCTTATGAATATCGCTGCAAAAATACTCAATAAAATTCTGGCAAACCGAATCCAAGAGCACATCAAAACAATCATCCACCATGATCAAGTAGGCTTCATCCCAGGCATGCAGGGATGGTTTAATATACGGAAAACCATCAACGTGATCCATTATATAAACAAACTGAAAGAACAGAACCACATGATCATTTCATTAGATGCTGAGAAAGCATTTGACAAAATTCAACACCCCTTCATGATAAAAGTCCTGGAAAGAATAGGAATTCAAGGCCCATACCTAAACATAGTAAAAGCCATACACAGCAAACCAGTTGCTAACATTAAACTAAATGGAGAGAAACTTGAAGCAATCCCATTAAAATCAGGGACTAGACAAGGCTGCCCACTCTCTCCCTACTTATTCAATATAGTTCTTGAAGTTCTAGCCAGAGCAATCAGACAACAAAAGGAGGTCAAGTGGATACAGATCGGAAAAGAAGAAGTCAAAATATCACTATTTGCAGACGATATGATAGTATATTTAAGTGATCCCAAAAGTTCCACCAGAGAACTACTAAAGCTGATAAACTTCAGCAAAGTGGCTGGGTATAAAATTAACTCAAATAAATCAGTAGCCTTCCTCTACACAAAAGAGAAACAAGCCGAGAAAGAAATTAGGGAAACGACACCCTTCATAATAGACCCAAATAATATAACGTACCTCGATGTGACTTTAACCAAGCATGTAAAAGATCTGTACAATAAGAACTTCAAGACTCTGAAGAAAGAAATTGAAGAAGTCCTCAGAAAATGGAAAGATCTCCCATGCTCATGGATTGGCAGGATTAATATAGTAAAAATGGCCATTTTACCAAAAGCAATCTACAGATTCAATGCAATCACCATCAAAATACCAATCCAATTCTTCAAAGAGCTAGACAGAACAATTTGCAAATTCATCTGGAATAACAAAAAACCCAGGATAGCTAAAACTATCCTCAACAATAAAAGGACTTCAGGGGGAATCACTATCCCTGAACTCAAGCAGTATTACAGAGCAATAGTGATAAAAACTGCATGGTATTGGTACAGAGACAGACAGATAGACCAATGGAACAGAATTGAAGACCTAGAAATGAACCCACACACCTATGGGCACATGATTTTTGACAAAGGAGCCAAAACCATCCAATGGAAAAAAGATAGCATTTTCAGCAAATGGTGCTGGTTCAACTGGAATTCAACATGTAGAAGAATGCAGAATGATCCATGCTTATCACCCTGTACAAAGCTTAAGTCCAAGTGGATCAAGGACCTCCACATCAAACCAGATACACTCAAACTAATAGAAGAAAAACGAGGGAAGCATCTGGAACACATGGGCACTGGAAAAAATTTCCTGAACAAAACACCAATGGCTTATGCTCTAAGATCAAGAATCGACAAATGGGATCTCATAAAACTGCAAAGCTTCTGTAAGGCAAAGGACACTGTGGTTAGGACAAAACGGCAACCAACAGATTGGGAAAAGATCTTTATCAATCCTACAACAGATAGAGGCCTTATATCCAAAATATACAAAGAACTCAAAAAGTTAGACAGCAGGGAGACAAATAACCCTATTAAAAAATGGGGTTCAGAGCTAAACAAAGAATTCACAGCTGAGGAATGCCGAATGGCTGAGAAACACCTAAAGAAATGTTCAACATCTTTAGTCATCAGGGAAATGCAAATCAAAACAACCCTGAGATTTCTCCTCACACCAGTGAGAATGGCTAAGATCAAAAACTCAGGTGACAGCAGATGCTGGCGAGGATGCGGAGAAAGAGGAACACTCCTCCATTGTTGGTGGGATTGCAGACTGGTACAACCATTCTGGAAATCAGTCTGGAGGTTCCTCAGAAAACTGGACATTGAACTGCCTGAGGATCCAGCTATCCCTCTCTTGGGCATATACCCAAAAGATGCCCCAACATATAAAAAAGACACGTGCTCCACTATGTTCATCGCAGCCTTATTTATAATAGCCAGAAGCTGGAAAGAACCCAGATGCCCTTCAACAGAGGAATGGATACAGAAAATGTGGTACATCTACACAATGGAATATTACTCAGCTATCAAAAACAATGCCTTTATGAAATTCGTAGGCAAGTGGTTGGAACTGGAAAATATCATCCTGAGTGAGGTAACCCAATCACAGAAAAACACACATGGTATGCACTCATTGATAAGTGGCTATTAGCCCAAATGCTTGAATTACCCTAGATGCCTAGAACAAATGAAACTCAAGACAGATGATCAAAATGTGAATGCTTCACTCCTTCTTTAAAAGGGGAACAAGAATACCCTTGGCAGGGAATAGAGAGGCAAAGATTAAAACAGACACAGAAGGAACACCCATTCAGAGCCTGCCCCACATGTGGCCCATGCATATACAGCCATCCAATTAGACAACATGGATGAAGCAAAGAAGTGCAGGCCGACAGGAGCCAGATGTAGATCTCTCCTGAGAGACACAGGCAGAATACAGCAAACACAGAGGCAAATGCCAGCAGCAAACCACTGAATTGAGAATAGGACTCCCGTTGAAGGAATCAGAGAAAGAACTGGAAGAGCTTGAAGGGGCTCGAGACCCCATATATACAACAATGCCAAGCAACCAGAGCTTCCAGGGACTAAGCCACTACCTAAAGACTATACATGGACTGACCCTGGACTCTGACCTCATAGGTAGCAATGAATATCCTAGTAAGAGCACCAGTGGAAGGGGAAGCCCTGGGTCCCATAAGACTGAACCCCAGTGAACTAGATTGTTGGGGGAGGGCGGCAATGGGGGAGGGTGGGGAGGGGAACACCCATAAAGAAGGGGAGGGGGAGAGGGATGTTTGCCCGAAACCGAAAGGAATAACACTCGAAATGTATATAAGAAATACTCAAGTTAATAAAATAAATAAATAAATAAATAAATAAATAAATAAATAAATAAGAAAGCACAAACTGGGGAATCCTGTAAATCAAATTTTAGGACTGCAAAGAGGAACTACAGAGTCAACAAAGGAGTAAAAAAAAAGGTGGCTATGAATTTTAAAGCAAGGAACCATTAATGGGAGGTGAACAGGAAAAAAAAAAAGAAAAGGAAAAGGAAAGGACATGACTGCTCCTATGTATGGTCGAGTAGAAAGTTGATTATACATGAAAGAGAGACTATAACCAGAGCCAGGAAATCTGGGAGATAGAGCGGACAGGACCCTGAGCCGTGGAGGGAGAGGAAGGAGGGGGAAGAAGAGCCAAAGAGATAAAGATGATTAGTGAGAGATGAAAACGACCAGGTAACAAAATGGTGGGATTATGTAGGAATGGCAGTAAAGGGGATCCCTGCTCCTGGGCTAGTGGGTGAGGCACGCCAGCAATTTGCTCGACAGGTAGGGACTGAGGTCTGCTGAGAGAAGCCAAGTTAGTTCTGATTTGTTAAATAGACCCCTCAACCATTTGTCCCAAGGTTTCAGACTTAATAGTAGAGAGAAAAATAAAATGATTGAATTATACTTTCAAAAATTATTTTTAAAAGTTGAAGCACAATATTCTTCAGGAACTAAGTGGATGTACTAGAGCGTACTAAGTGTTACACCTTTTCTCTCACGTTCTGTATTTTTAACAGGTAAAATAATATTCTTGTTAGGCACACACCACCAGTTTGTCTAGATCCTGTGTTGCTTGAGCTAGTACAAATATAGAAATTTAGTTTCTAGAAATAAGTTCAGTTCCTCATCCGATTCCTGATTGCCCTGACCTGGGATTGGGACACACACACACACACACACACACACACACACACACACACATACACACACACAGATGACCAGTTTGGACTTTTACTGATTGTCTAAAATTGATTTCCTGACTACTTATTTACCATCGCCAGCTACTGTCAAAGCAGAAAGCCACCAGCACCTTCCCCAAATCCAGCCAGGTCACTCATTCACTGGTCTGTTTTTCTCCCTCACAGACCAGGGTCCAGTATACACCATTCCTTAATGTTGGTTGTAAACCTATAAAGCCACCTTAAGGAGCTTGTAAGGGCCTGTTCTTTGCTATCGCAATGGGCCCAGTGGCTGATTGTAAACCAGAGTTGTCTCGTTTGTTATGGTTTGGAAACAAATGTCTGGACAATCCTGGTACACAAGTATGTATTTGACCATCCTAAATTCTAATAATCCTGGTTACCATACTACGTGCCTCTCCGGTGTTTTAGAGGCTGTCCTCCCTCAGCTACACTCTAATTGGTGTCACATACTATTCCTAAGCATCAATAAACCTTTATATGATCAATATTGCTCTTCACATCGCAGCTTAATACTGAGTGCTACCCAACATATGAGATGCCTTTTACAGACTCCACAAAATTAACTACAAGGAGATCTTACACCACATATTAAATGCTAAGGGCAGAACGATTTTACAGAAGGTAATAAAGAAATTAGGGCTCTCTGGTTTGGCATTTGCGAAGGATTTTTTTTCTACACAAGCCCCTGCCCCAAATGTTTGTGCAGTTGCAGCATCCATAATAAAGGTATTCAGATACCATCCATGGATCAAAGGAAAGACTAGACCCACAAAGGACCTCACAGGTGGCCATATCTGTTTGGCTGTTGCTTACCCTCCAGCTGCTGGGAAGATCCACCACACTTGTACCCTTTGGTAAGCCTTGTTCCTCCCCTTGTGAGAGATGACCCTGAACTTACCATGTCTGAATTTTGAGGCTTGCCTGAGCTCCCTCACAGTACCAGCAGATGCACTCAGAAAATATCACACAGAAAAAAAAATCATGCCTGCTCAATTACACCTAGAAACATTCAGGCTTGGTAACCGAAGATCATCCTTCCCTTCTGATTGGCAGGTCCGTGTGGAGGTTCTGATTGGCCTGAGTCTTGAGTAACATGAGCACCACCCTTAGGGGTAGAGTGTACTGAAGAGAAACTACCCAGTGGTTCTAGCCTGGCACGGGTCCTTTCTAGATCTGCAGATTTGCATTTCAGTAGCACTAATGCCTGCCCTTCCGTACTCTACTTGTGTGCCCTCCCTCCGAGCTCCTGGGGGACCTACAACTCCACATCCCTGTGTTCAGCTGCTTGCTTCTCCCCATTGTGGTAGTGACCCAGTGCTGACCACTTGGCTGATTTGGACCGTGCCAGAGCTCCAGTCAGAGTACTCAGTAGGCACTTAACCTTCTTCACCTGGAATCAGGCTGGATAGCTTTTCGTGCCCATTACTCAACTCACAGTGGAGTTATCAGTCTGTCTCACAAGTGGACGGTGCCCAGAATATTATCAACTAAAGAGAGATTTTCGGGAATAAGATTTTGTTTAGTGGCTACAGGCTGGATTCAAGTAAACAGCAAGTACTTTTCACCTGATAGTTATGAGACCCCTCAAGCAAAAAGAAGGAAACACATGACAAACACTGGAGCACTACTGTTAACCAGCACATCTTCTTCAGTGGGTCTGTAAAACAAACAAAGAACAACAAACTCAGCCATGTTAGTAAAAGATTCTGCAGGTGAATAAAAACGATGAAGGAGTCTCTGTTATGTAGAAAATGGATTTATTAGAATGGCTCACAGGCTGTGGTTCAACTAACCCAAAAAACGGAAAAGTGAAGAACCGATGGTTGTTCAGTTCATGTGACTAGATGTCTCAGCTGGTGTCAACGACGGGGATGGGGGTACCTGGAAAAGAATGGGGTACAGGAGACGCGAAGAAGGACACCAAGACAAGAGTCTGATCAAGGCAACAATTTTATTTTCTCCATGGCTGAATTTATACCATAACAGGGGTAACAGAGGGAGGGGGGAAGTGGGAAACATTTACACAGGCCAAGGACACAGTATTATTAGTATGGTGGTCAGGGAATCGGCTGATGTTGACAGGATGTTAGAAAGGTCACGGTTTGTCATATTATTAGGCAGCAGGAGAACTTTATCATATTATTATTTATCTTGACCACCAGATTTGTATTAGACGTCTGCAGCTGGCTGGGGATTTTCCATGAACCTAGTCATACTTAATTCTAACCATAATAATAACATCAACAATGGAGGGCTTCAAGGGCATCCTCCCAACATCTC